>NW_022988124.1:0-25000 GCF_902827165.1 Trematomus bernacchii
TTGTGTGTGTGCGTGCGTGTGTGTGTGTGTGTGTGTGGTGTGTGTGCGTGCGTGCGTGCGTGTGCGTGTGTGTGTGTGAGACATTTATAGACAGGTTGAAGTCAATCGAAGGGTTAATTGTGGGGATGTTAAGTATTTATATTCTTTATTTACTGACATTCATTCTCTGACTTTCGACACAGTTCAAACTGAATAATAAGTGATGAATGATTAACTCGATACCTGTCAGATCTAAAAGATGAACGTTACTTTCATAAATCATATCATAAAGGAGAATAAAGAGAATGGAGATGTGTTATCTGAGGGCTTCATGAAAGCAGCTCTAAAGAAAACCTCAGATCTCACAGCGGCTGCACAAACACAAAGAAACCACTCCATCCTGCAGCTCAGAGTGTGTGTGTGCGTGTGTGTGTGTGTGTGTGTGTGTGTGTGTGTGTGTGTGTGTGTGTGTAGAAGTACTCAGATCTTGTACTTGAGTAAAAGTAGAAGTACCAGAGTGTAGGAATACTCTGTTTCAGTAAAAGTCTTGTATTCAAAATGTTCCTCAAGTGAAAGTAGAAAAGTATTCTCATCAAAATATAGTGAAAGTAGCGACAGTAAAAGTAGTCATTGTGCAGATTGGTCCATTTCAGAATAATATATATGATATGTTTTATAATGATTGATCATGAAAGTGTTCTCAAAGCTGGTAAAGGTGCAGCTAGTTTGAATGACTTTGTATACTGCAGGGTAGCTTGTGGATTTACTCCAGGTGGAACTAAAGTCTGATTTAACACTTGATTATATTTCACATCATTCATCCACATCTGTGAAGTAACTAAAGGTATTAAATACATGTAGTGGAGTAGAAGTACACAGTGGTATAAAATACTCAAGTTAAGTACAAGTACCTCTAAATTGAGTAAATGTACTTAGTTATCTCCTCATGTATTGCCCCTCCCCTCCCCCTGAAGCTTTAAGACTCTCCTCCGGCCGTGCGTCAGGGAGCCAATCCTCAGAGAGCTCGTGCCATGGCTCCATCTCCCCGCGCGCTGTGCCACTAAAGCGGACTCTCTTTACGCGCGGACGGATGGAGATGGAGAGCTCCAGCCTGCTGTCGGGCCTCGCTCACTTCCTCTCGGACACTTTGTGGCGCGCGGCGGGGTCTCCAGAGGCTCCCCGCGGTGTCCTCATGGTCCCTGAAGGCAGCGCATCAGAGGCGGACTTCATGGCCTCGCGACCCCAGGACTTGGAGATTCCCGCCTTCTGGGACTCCCCGCTGAGCCACGGCATCAACGTGTTCGTGGGTCTCGTGCTGTGCTTCACCATGCTGGGTCTGGGCTGCACGGTGGATGTGAGCGCGCTGGGGGAGCAGGTGCGGAGGCCCGTGGGGGTCCTGCTGGCCATCATCTGCCAGTTCGTCATCATGCCGCTCGTGGCCTTCCTGCTCGCGCTCGCCTTCTCTCTGGATGACGTCGCGGCCATGGCGGTGCTGATCTGCGGCTGCTGCCCGGGGGGGAACCTGTCCAACATCCTGTCGCTGCTCATGCACGGGGACATGAACCTCAGGTAGGAAGTCATCAAGAAACACAACTTTTTAAGAGTTTATAAGAGAACCTGTAAATGTGAGCGTAAACCGGCAAATGACGCACGGACATCCCGGGCACTTGGAGAGCTTTACGCACGGCTCTCATGTTTATTTTTATTTATTATAATGGTTTATTTGGCAGAGACAATGCACATTAATGAACACTTAAAACATGAAATGTGCCAAGTGTAAATATGCCGGGTTTAGCTTTGAGCTACTTTCCATCCGCAGTCCCTCACATGAGAGGATACCCCTGAAGTGCACCTCTCCTTAAAGCCTCTGGAATCATTTCTTTAGTGGAATTTAATATACAGAGAATTCAAATGTATTCAGTATTTTCTTTATAGTATTATTTAGATACAGATGTATTTTCTGTTTGTATAAATTCGCTGTTAATGTTAATGTCTCATTTTAATAGGTTGTATCTATCTTCTCAACAGTCATGTGACTCATATAGTATTGTTGGAGGAGCCTGACCTCCCTGTAGCTGGGCATATGGTGATAAAGCCTTTGCATCCTGCATCCCTCTCTCTCGTCTTAACCCCTGCTCCCCGTGTGTCTCAGCATCATCATGACCATCTCCTCCACGCTGCTGGCTCTGGTTCTGATGCCGCTGTGCCTCTGGGTCTACAGCCGGGCCTGGATCAACACCCCGGTGGTGAACCTGATGCCCTTTGGAGCCATCATCCTGACCCTGTGCAGCACCTTGATCCCCATCGGGCTGGGGGTGCTGCTGCGGTACCGGAACTCCCGCGTGGCAGACATCGTGTTGAAGGTAAATGTGTTCAAAGTTACTTTCAAATTACATTTCGTGTCATTTTGACTTTACTGTCAGTTTTCTGTGCGTAAAAGCGCACTGCGTAATTTCTCCGTGCCGGTCACCGAGGAGGGGGGGGGGGGTTAGTGACGTCAGAGCCCCTCCCTCTCAGATAAGAGACATAAGGGAGACTCCCATCAGTGACAGGCAGTGACGTCAGCAGCAGCTCCACCCTGTTTCAGAAGTCACTTTGACAATTAGATGAGATCCCATTTCATTTCATAAGGAGGACTACAGGCCATTGCTTAAGGAAAGATATCCAATGCAATAGTACACAATAAATGGTGAATAAAATGTCATATCCATAAAAAGAAATGGGCTGACTCCAAACCACATTTTGAACATTTGTATCACGAATTCAAACACTATATATTAGCACTATTAAAAACATTAGGAATAAGGTGAGGTCATCCTTCAGGTGAGACACTGCAGGTGAGACACTGCAGGTGAGACACTGCAGGTGAGACACTACAGGTGAGACACTACAGGTGAGACACTTCAGGTGAGACACAGATATTCATCTTCCTTCACTTCTTCTTTCAGACTAGAGGAAAGAAAACATCTTAATTCATATTTAAATGTTTATTTAATTCTGTCTGCAGATTTCTCCCAAACTCACCAACGGTTAGCATCACATATCGCCTCATTTGCATATTTAACCCTAAACTGTCAGAAAACTTGTAATATAAAAGATAGTTGTGTTAATGTCAGTAATGAAGTGGGGGAGTTTCATGGTGATATCTGTGTGTTAAATATTTGCCCCCATCCACCTGCAGAGTCTCTGCTCAGAGTCAGCAGAAATGATCCAAACGTCCCAAAAGTATATATTTATTAAACATGATGTCGTTATATCAGGGTCATTTGAGGGGATTCCTGTCACACGGAGACTCATTACTAAGTGTCTTTAACCAACTCTAAGTGCTTTCTTTGAATATTATTACTAAAAGTTAAATGTAGGGTAGGTAAGTTTGAGAAACCGGCTGGAGATACACTTCTTGTTATATTCCATGGAATGCTCTTAACATCCCGATAGCAATGAATATCTGAAGTGCTTTGACAAAAAATCCATTAATAAATATCATCTGTGGAAGCTGTAGTACTGTAAAAAGCACGACCAATCATCTGAGCCGGCCCGGCTAAAATAACTGGATGGCCTACCTGCCTGTCAGCCTTCCATCTGTGCACAAACTTATCTCGTGCCCTCATTGGTCATGTGCGCGTTCGTGTGTGTTGGAGGAGGGGCTCTGTGAGGAAGTGGCAGATTTTCTCCGGTTGTGTATTTTCAAATTCTAGCGATCTCGAGCCGGTTTCTCAAACTTACCTACCCCACCTTTAAGTAATAATAATTATAATATTAGTAAATTATATTTTATAGCGCTTTTCTGGGACACAAATTCACTTAACAACACAAGGGAGGGTTGGGTTGGGTTGGGGGGAGAAGGAGAAACAAGGAGACAGAAAGACGACCAAAGGACCCACAGAGTGCTTAGTTGTGTTAAGGAGAACTCTTTAGACGAGTACAAGTTGGATAGATCTGCAGCAGCGAGACCAACTGAGAGAGGAACATCTGGATACAGGTGTTGGGTCACCTTGAGCTTTAAGACGTCAGGATGTCCTCTAAAAACAGTGATTTATTAGAAAAATTGATCAGATATTTCTTGGAGGTGATGAAGACAAACCAGTTTAGCCGTGCTTTGACCTTTTGACCTTTTGACCTTGGAATGGTTCCACAAAACCCATGAATAATACGTTGGGTGTATTTATAGACTGTATGATGGAGGAGGGGTCCGCAGCTCCCTGGGGAAGGGGCTGGAGACAGAGAGACAGCAATAAGAGTTTAAGGTTTTAAAAGTTGAAATATGAAGATCAGAGCGGTGCAGGGATGTCCAGTTTCTGTGTTGGTCCCTGAAGGCAGCATCTCCTTGGTCCAATGGGATTACTCCGTGTGATTTGGGATCATTGGATGTTGATGCCAGGTATATCTGCTGGTCTCCCTGCAGTATTAAGAGACCCCCCCCCCCCCCTCATATATTTTATTATGTTGCATTGTGGGAGGAGCTCAGCTCAGAAGAATTTCATTGCCATTTCTGCACTGAAGCTGCTGCTGCTGACATCTTTGAATCTTTGAATATATCAGGTGTCCCTCTGGTGACCCTGTAGTATAGTAACCCCTCCCCCTCTCTCTCTCCCTCCCAGGTCTCCCTCTGGTGACCCTCCTGCTGAATTAACCCCCCTCCCTCTCTCTCTCCCCCAGGTCTCCCTCTGGTCCCTCCTGGTGACCCTCCTGCTGTATTAACCCCTCCCTCTCTCTCTCTCCCCCCAGGTCTCCCTCTGGTGACCCTCCTGCTGAATTAACCCCCCTCCCTCTCTCTCTCTCCCCCCAGGTCTCCCTCTGGTCCCTCCTGGTGACCCTCCTGCTGTATTAACCCCTCCCTCTCTCTCTCTCCCCCCAGGTCTCCCTCTGGTCCCTCCTGGTGACCCTCCTGCTGCTCCTCCTGCTGACGGGGGCCCTGCTGGGTCCTGGCCTGCTGTCCTCCCTCCCCCCCTCGGTGTACGTGGTGGCTCTCCTCATGCCTCTCTGTGGGTACGCTGCAGGTTACGGTCTGGCCGTCCTCTTCGACCTGCCGCCCGCCAGCCGCCGCTCCGTTTCCCTGGAGACGGG
Organism: Trematomus bernacchii; assembly: GCF_902827165.1. NCBI lineage: Eukaryota > Metazoa > Chordata > Actinopteri > Perciformes > Nototheniidae > Trematomus > Trematomus bernacchii. The sequence continues at coordinate 5,047 of NW_022988124.1, forward strand.
ATGCCAGAACGTGCAGCTGTGCACCGCCATCTTGAAACTGGCCTTCCCCCCGCAGCTGATGGGAGGGATGTACATGTTCCCGCTCCTCTACGCTCTGTTCCAGGCGGCCGAGGCGGGGGTCTTCATCCTGGCGTACAGGGTGTACCGGAGGAAGGTGTTGCACAAAGAGGAACCAGCAGGGGGGGGGCAGGATATGGGAATCACCTATCAGAGGTTTGAAGACGACGACGAGGAGTTTGAGTCTTCGTACGGAGCCGTGACCTCCAGTGACCCCAACACCATCACTCTGGACCCCTGCCCCCCCCACCCCACCCCCGTGTGATGGAGTCTGTCTGCAGCTCAGAGTCTTATTGTGAACCTGGAAATGATGAGACCCCAAAGTGTTATGATCGAAACATTTTTGTAGGATCAAAAAATGTAGTTTTGTTTCCACTAAAACTTTGAAATCGACCCAAAATTCATCAAAACAGCCCGAGACTGAGACTCATCGGCCAAGCCATTTTTTAGCTGCTGTCGGCAGATTTTTAGGGTTAGGGTTAGGGTTAGGGTTAGGGTTAGGGTTAGGGTTAGGGTTAGGGTTAGGGTTAGGGTTAGGGTTAGGGTTAAACAACACATTGATGTTATGCACTGAACATGCACTGAACATCTGATGGTTGGTCACACTCTCCAAAGGGTTAGGGTTGCGTTGGTGTGAAAGGCCCCTCAGAGTCCCAGAGTCTCAGAGTCTCAGTTACCCCTTTCACACCAACGCAACTCCGGTTCAAGCTCCGTGCTAGAGCTTTTCTGGTTCAGAACCGGTACTTCGGTTTAGCTCCGGCTCTTTTCACACCGCTCAGAGCCCGACTGGTGCTGCCGCTGCTGCGTCATGACGTCACAGTTTACGCCTACAAATGCTTTTCAAGCTCCAGCTCCGAACCGGCCCCGAAACACCGTTGGTGTGAATGGGGTAAGAGTCTCAGTGTCTCAGTGTCTCAGTCCCAGAGTCCCAGAGTCCCAGAGTCCACGGTGTTCAGAGGTCCAAAGATATTCACTTTAATATGAAACAGAGAAACTTTAGAGACATTTCTGCAGAACTTTATTTAATAGTTTATTATTATTTATTGTAGCTGCAGCTCTATCTAAAGATGCTCGCTGCCTTTCATCATCTCACCTTCAGTCTGTGAACGTGACATCAAAGCTAACTGCATTAGTGCTTTAAATCTGTGTGTGTGTGTGTGTGTGTGTGTGTGTGTGTGTGATGGAGTTGTAGGAGTGCCATAAAAAAGACAAATCTAAAAACGCAACGGCTCCACGGACGTTACGTCACTGAACCAGAAATACGTCACTGAACCCAGGAAGCAAACAATGGAAAAAGAGAAATGTCCACCGAGGCGTTCTGGGGCAGCAGAGACAGGTCTTCTCTGTGTTACGGGCGTCTCCACAGCAGCGTTAAAAAATCTTGAAACGCTTCTGCCCATTCACTTTGAATGGGGTGACGTCACTTTGCCTCACTTTTCGCCAAACTGCATTGTGGGCAGGCGAGTGGAGATTTTCAGGATTTTCAGGATTCAAAGTTGAGCAATGTTCAACTTTTGAGGCTGAGGTGGAAGCGTCAGCCAATCAAATCCCGTGTACGCAAATCTGACCGTTCAAGCTCTAGCCAATCAAACGGCGTGTATGCTGGGAGAGAAATACCGCAGGTCATTTCCTCATATTCCAAAACATGGAGGAGAAATTAGCGGTAGGGAATCACCCGGTGCTTTATGACCAGACCTACCGGGATACAAACCGGAGGAGCCAGGCATGGAGGGAGGTGGCAGAGACAGTGGTAGCTTTTCGCCTGTTTGGGGAGTTTATATCCAGTTTACTTCGGGCTTTTTTGCTTCGTATGTCGGGGGCGGGAGATTCATGTGATTGGTTGTTGGTCGCGTTGCTCGCAAAAAATCCCCAAGCTTCAGATACGCCCACCTCCAAGATTTGTTTAACGCTGCTGTGTGGACGGTCCGTTAGAGTGTTACTCTCTACAGGGTGTACTTTGAGGGTTTGTGACTCTGCAGACCGTTTACATGCAGAAGCTACAGAACACAAGGGGAAGGGTAATAACCAGAAAAGCATGACATGGGACCTTTAATATGCAAAAGAATAATTAAATATAAAAAGGGACAGAAATGATTTAATACAATTATATTAAAACGATTTAAATATATAAACAAAATGAATTAAATTCTATGCAATAAATAAATAAATATTTATAAAATATAGAAATATATTAACAAATAAATGCAAATATTTATATTTTGTTATTAGATTTTAGATTTCCACTCTTTATTTTTTTATTATTTTCCTGTTCATTAGAAATGTTTTCCTCTGACTCCATTGTGTGTGTATGTGTGTGTGTGTGTGTGTGTGTGTGTGTGTGTGTGTGTGTGTGTGCGCGCGTGTGTGTGTCTAAGCTCCATGAATCTGAACAGATGTATAATAAGTGTATATATAATAATAATGATAAAGCTGTACCTGTGATAATAAAGGTGAGTGTTACCTGGTCACGTGTCTGCTCACCTGCTTCACATTTTATCAACTTTTTTTAACACACTTAGAGTCAGTCTCCAGGTTTATTATTATATTATCATAATTCTAATCTCTAAAACTTTTTAATTGAAGTTTAATGTGTAATATATATATAAATAGTCACCTGGTCACGTGCTGCTGTTCACCTGCTGCTCATTAGCGCTGATGGAGCGCGCGCCTCTACATAAACCCCCCGCGTGCTCCCTGCGGCCTGACAGCATGGCTTACTGCGAGGAGCACGCGGACACATACCTGCACCCGCCCAGGTACCGGAAGTACAAGAGCTTTCTCGCGCACTATGGAGACGCCGCGGACGCCTTCAACAACCAGCAGCGCGCGCAGCTGCGGGCCCTCCTGGCGCAGATCAACCCCTCTCTGGCCCCGCGCCTCCGGAGGTTCAACACGCGGGACGCGGCCGTGCAGGTGAACCCGCGCCGGGACGCCGCGGTGCAGTGTGGGATCGGCACGCGCACCCTGGCCCGCGCGGGGGACGCCGGGGTCGCTGGGGTCGCTGGGGTGAGGTACCCGCGCACACTCGCTGTTTACTCCCCCGTGGCCTTCAGGAGCGTCACGTGCTTCCTGGGGGAGGAGGAGGTTGGGGAACCGGAGGAGAGAACCGGAGAACCTCGAAAGAAAACCAGAACCAGAACCAAAGATCCAGAGGGAGGGGAGGAGGAGCACGAGGAGCAGCAGGAGGCGAAGCGCAAGGCGCGCGTGAAGTTCCAGGTGAGTGTCGTCAGGTGTGGGGAGAGTGATTTAGATTCACCTGATGCAGCAGGACGTTAAGAGGTGGAAACATCATGGAAAGTGTAATCTCAGCTACTTGTGGGTTACCTTTCTGTCGCCACTTTTTAATAGCTGATAGCTGGCTCCACATTCACTTTTTAATTTCTCAAAATAACAAACATTAATCCTATTTTGCGGCTCAGGGCTATTTAGAAAGTCTGGATAAAACAAAAACGTGGCGACAGATGACCCACAAGTACCCACATTTATTAAAAACAAAACCAAGTTATAATCTTAAATCTGGTTTCAATAAAACTCCTGTACCTGAACACAGCATGAGAGTCCTCTGGTGTACCTGAACACAGCACGAGAGTCCTCTGGTGTACCTGAACACAGCACGAGAGTCCTCTGGTGTACCTGACCACAGCACGAGAGTCCTCTGGTGTACCTGAACACAGCACGAGAGTCCTCTGGTGTACCTGAACACAGCACGAGAGTCCTCTGGTGTACCTGAACACAGCACGAGAGTCCTCTGGCACAGGAATCTGGTTTGGGTTAATAACGTTTTTAAATCTTAAGAAAGTCTGTAACTCTTTATAAAGCTGCTCAGACACACGTGTTCCTCTTCATGATTTCTATCACTAACATTAAAGTGTGTGTATGATGTGTGTGTGTGTGTGTGTGATGTGTGTGTGTGTTGTAGTTCCTGGAGCAGAAGTACGGGTACTACCACTGCAGAGAGTGTAACCTGCGGTGGGAGAGCGCCTATGTGTGGTGCGTTCAGGGAACCAGCAAGGTGAGGAAAACTGAGCAATTTGTATGTAAAGATCAATCAAACTGATAACATCTGAAGCCTGGGGAGATGGATTTAAATGCATCTGTTGATTATTTCCTAAAATCCTGGTTTGTTTTATAAAAAGTCCGTCTCAGAGTCTCAGGTGATGTGTTCAAATGTCCAAAGATATTCACTTTAAAGGTCTCCTATTATGCAAAATGCCCTCTTTGATGTCTTCTCTACATCCCGGTGTGTCCCCGGTGTGTCCCCGGTGTGTCCCGGTGTGTCCCCGGTGTGTCCCCGGTGTGTCAGGAGACTCACAAAGTTTGTCTCTCTCCCTGATCCCTGCAGCTCTTCTGTTTTGTATAATTGTTAAACTTTGTGCTAAATTGTTGAATAATTTAAAAAGTTTTGTTTTATTTCCAGGTTTATTTCAAACAGTTCTGCAGAAAATGCCAGAAGTCCTTCAACCCGTACCGAGTCGAGGACATCACGTGTCACGTAAGCTCTTCTTCTCTCTGTTAATTAAAGCTCTCTCTGGTCCTCCACTGAACTCTTCTTCTTCTCTCTGTTAATTAAAGCTCTCTCTGGTCCTCCAATGAATTCAAAGTCAACTTTATTGTCAATCTTTCAGTTTGTGTACAGAGATCGAAACACCATCTCCCACAATCTGAATACAAAAACAAATGTATATAAAAATATGTATAAACACACAAACAGACACATTTCTACATGTGCACACATTAAGACCTACATACAAGCACAACAATCAATACATAGAAAATAACAGTCACTTCAATATCTTTGAGAAACTCTTCTTCTCTGGTGTTTTCTGGTCCTCCACTGAACTCTTCTTCTCTCTGTTAATTAAAGCTCTCTCTGGTCCTCCACTGACTTCTTCTTCTCTGGTGTGTTTCCTGGTAATACACATATCATCAGTCGTGCACCGTTTGCACACAGACGCACATACTGACAATGGAGACCTGTTGCACAACCCGCATGGCCAACATTAAAAGAGTATTACTGACTTCTTCTCTGGTGTGTTTCCTGGTCCTCCACTGACTTCTTCTTCTTCTTCTCTGGTGTGTTTCCTGGTCCTCCACTGACCACTTCTTCTTCTCTGGTGTGTTTCCTGGTCCTCCACTGACCACTTCTTCTTCTCTGGTGCGTTTCCTGGTCCTCCACTGACCTCTTGACCTCATCTTCTTCTCTGGTGTTTGCAGATGTGCAACAAGGCGCGCTGCTGCTGCTCGGAGACGCAGCGCCACGTGGACCCGAAGCGTCCGCACCGCCAGGATCTGTGCGGGCGCTGCAGAGGGAAGCGTCTGTCCTGCGAGAGCACCTTCAGCTTCAAGTACATCCTGTAGCTCGGCTGTAGCTCGGCTGTAGCTCGGCTGTAGCTCGGCTGTAGCTCGGCTGTAGCTCGGCTGTAGCTCGGCTGTAGCCCGGCTGTGACCCCCCTCTGACCCCCCCGTATCACTTCCTGTCAGCCCCCCCCCAGCCACTGTACCTGCAGATCTGCAGCGATGGCATTTTTGGATGCGGAACATTAATTAGTCGTTTCAAACTTTATTTAATGCCTGTTTTGTGTTTGATATTAACGGTAAGCGTTACAGTTGCTATTGTAATAAACGGCTACCTGCACTCTGCTGTGTGTGTGTGTTCACTTTCATCACTAAGGGCAGATTTTATTTAAATGACAAATACTATTAGAGCAGTAAATATAATTCAATATCATTGAACAGGAATATCTTTAAATGCTGTTTCAGCCAAGAATCTGAGTAAAAGTAGAAGTACTCAGATCTTGAGTAAAAGTACTCGGATCGTGTTCTTGAGTAAAAGTAGAAGTACTCAGATCTTGTACTTGAGTAAAAGTAGAAGTACTCAGATCTTGTACTTGAGTCAAAGTAGAAGTACTCAGATCTTGTACTTGAGTAAAAGTAGAAGTACTCAGATCTTGTACTTGAGTAAAAGTAGAAGTACCAGAGTGTAGGAATACTCTGTTACAGTAAAAGTCCTGCATTCAAAATGTTCCTCAAGTAAAAGTAGAAAAGTATTCTCATCAAAATATAGTGAAAGTAGCGACAGTAAAAGCAGTCATTGTGCAGATTGGTCCATTTCAGAATAATATATATGATATGTTTTATAATGATTGATCATGAAAGTGTTCTCAAAGCTGGTAAAGGTGCAGCTAGTTTGAATGACTTTGTATACTGCAGGGTAGCTTGTGGATTTACTCCAGGTGGAACTAAAGTCTGATTTAACACTTGATTATATTTCACATCATTCATCCACATCTGTGAAGTAACTAAAGGGATTAAATACATGTAGTGGAGGAAAAGTACACCATGTACCTCTGAACTGTAGTATAATTCAGAGGTAAATGTACTTAGTTACGTTACACCACTGTCTCATGTAGTTTATAATTTGTGCTAAATACAATTTAAATGTTTTAATGCAGTTTGGCTGAAATCTTATTTTTGGTCCTCAGTTGTTTGTAATGTATCAGGAATCTCTGACCCCGTTCACATTGAGCCACTTTCTGGTTAAAGCTGCTCTTTCTGATCCTGAAAATGTCAGAAATTGATTCAACATCTTCAATAACCTCCAAATCGACAACGCCATTTTGAAGCTAATGTCTGCATCAGCTAATTCATGCTAATTGTTCCTGCCAATGAGATATGTACACACATGCATGCATTCCTCTTTCTGTGTCTTTGAATGCACCACATGAACCACAGAGGAGTCCTCCTGTGTGTAAACCAGGTAATAAAAACTGATTCTAGAAAACATGACATTCGTGATTTCTTAAAGTGCTCTAAAAACTCCCAGCGGCTCAGGAAGAAAGCCCTCAGGATTACAAAAGACCCCCATCACCCCAGCCTCAAACTGTTGTGACACCACAGCATCAGGACAGAAACCAGCAGACTCAGAGACAGCTTCATCCCACAGACTGCTAAACACCTCCATAACATTCACCTGTTTGTCATCTTGCTAATTATTTATCTCTATATCATATTCCATACGTGTATATAGACTCTTCTTGCTCTATTTCTATTTACTTGCACATCTCAAAACATTCTCTTGCTCTATTTTATTAGTTTTATTTGTTTTATGTCCTCAGCGGTGTCAAACTCAAACACACAGTGGGCCAAAATAAGAAAATCGCAACTAGAGGGCCGGACTGGTTCAATGTTTATTGCAGAACTTATTGAAATGAACTTATTGCACATATTAAACCTGGAACTAACAAAGCTTCAATGATTGCCTATAAAAACATTAAACATTAAATAATCAGTTGCATTCATTTCTTATGGCTCTATCTGCAGCTTCTCCAGAGTCATTTCTTATGAGTACATTTCTCCACAGGCCAACAACAGCTTCAACAAAACTATTCCCCTCAAAGAACAAACCAAACATGCCCTGTTGTCGTGAGAGAAAAAGTGCAGAAGGAAACATGTAAACTCAGTGTGCTGCTCTGTGATGCTAGCTCAGATACTTGGCATCTCATCTTGGGTGCAAGGTCATCAATGTTTGGGGTCAGGCTCTGAGCTGAGGAGACCCTCAGGATGGAGTGAAGGTGTGCGTGCAATATGCCAGAGGGCCAGATCTAATAGAAATTAGAAATTATCCTGCGGGCCGAAATTAAATCCACCAAGGGCCGGATTTGGCCCCCGGGCCTTGAGTTTGACACATGTGCTATATATTCATTCACATTCAGTTTCTTCCCCTCTGCTACCGGCCTCATCAACAAGGCCCGGCCCCCCCCCCACTGACACTTTACCTCAGGCACAACGTAGACTCTATGCATTACATTCATGCAAATGCACAACAATATTTTGTATTACTGCTGATTTTTATTCCATTCCATTGCAATGTAAATACGGTTATATTTTACTATATTCTAGTTCCATATCTGTGTTTTTAATTCTTGTTTGTATGCACCACGACATCAAGTCAAATTCCTCGTACGTGTAAACCTACCTGGTGATAAACCTGATTCTGGCTCTGATGGAGGAGCCTGTGACTTCATATCTACTCTGAAGCTGCTGAGCTCACGATGAGAGAGACTTGAATCTCTTCTGCTTCAGGACGTCGAACAGCATCTTAGGAAATCTAGTTTTATTCCAAGGGCTGTGAATCTGCAGATTTCTAGTTTACTGGTTTGAATCCATGATAGGGTCTGTCTGTCTGTCTGTCTGTCTGTCTGTCTGTGCGCACACACACACACACACACACACACACACACACACACGAAGATTGACTATTTACTTTGGTAGAGAAACAGGCTTTCAGGGTTCATACACTTTTTCACCCATGACTTCTCCAGGACCTTTACCTCATTTTCCATGACCAAAAAAATGACTTTCTCAGCGTACCACTGAAAATGGTTTATTTTAACATGGAATAGGAAAATCAGGTCTGCATCTGAAACATGTCTAAAACAAATCAAATAGGCTTACTAGCTTCTACACGCTAAGGCAACTCAAATCTCTCACCAGCAAAATACCTCTTCAGTTAAAAGCCATTTCACGTTTCATTACTATACAGTATTTATTATCATTATAGTATTACTATTTCGGCAATTAGATAAAATATAAATTATATTTGATGCAACTTTAGTTACATTTCCATGACTTTTCCAAAACTTTGGGAGACATATTGTTTTCCAACACTTTTCCAGGACCTGGAATTAGCGTTTTGAATTTCCATGACTTGTCCATAACTTTTCCAGGGCCTGGAATTAGCATTTTGAATTTCCATGACTTGTCCAGGTTGTTAATGACCGTAAGACCCCTGGGCTTTAAAGACAAGTCTGCATGTAGAGAGAGACTCACATGTGAACCCCTGTTTGCAGAATGATGAGCAGAGACGGGCTTCTGTATGATTAGGGTTTTATTATCCAGAGAGAAGGCTGGTATGTGAGAACAGAAAGGTGTAATGCAGCTCTACATTAATGCAGCTCTACATTAACACGTCTTCCAGGTAAATAATATCTCATTAAATAATTAAGAACAGCATTCAGATGTACCAGACAAGCAGGAAAGCTCTCTGAGGAATGAGTACAGTGACGTCACGATGTGCCGGGACAGGAAGAGTCCTGCAGCCAATCACAGCTCACAGTGGAGACGGGGAATGCTTCTGATTGGCTGGGGTGCAGCAGGAGGCGGAGCTACATCACAGAGGAAGGTTGTGATTGGAGGAAGGCGGCGTCTCATCACTTTGTACAGACTTCCTCTGCGGAGGAACAGTGCATTACACAAAATACTGTTTACACTATACATCTCTAAAATATATACAGAGTAAAATAAGTTATCCATAATGAGCGAGTGTCTAAAGGCAGCTACTTATTTGGTTAAAGCAGATAAACATAGATCTCTCTTTACACCCCCTGAGGAGTCACAGGTTAAACACCCTAACATTTACAACCTAGGATTAGCTCTAATAAAAAATACATTTCTCAAAAAAATATTCTCGCAGTGCTTCTCTCGTTCAAGCATGCGTTTGAAAAGGTTTCATTAAGAAGGTGTTTCTGCATGTGGTCCTGAAACATGCTGCAGCGAGGGGGGGTCAGTGAACGCATCACCGTGGGGTCAGTGAACGCATCACCGTGGACTCTGACACACTGGAAAAGGACATGGAACAAAACCAGGATTTTAGAAAATAATCTGCAGATTAACTTAAATCCATCTGCGCAGGCTTCAGTTTTAATGAGTTCAAAGCAGGAAGAAACAACCCCCCTCCCCCCCCCCCTCCTCTTATTGCAACTGAATCTGCGTTTTAGCTTAGCATTCATACAGGGGCTAGCCGTGGACTCTGAGACACTGGGATGGACATTTGAACGCATCACGTGGACTCTGAGACACTGTGAAGGACATTTGAACGCATCACGTGGACTCTGAGACACTGTGAAGGACATTTGAACGCATCACGTGGACTCTGAGACACTGGAAAAGGACATTTTATAGAAAACAAACCCGGGTTTTTGAAACACAGAAGGAGAGAAACACCCCTCCTCCTCTTATTGCAACTGAATCTGCGTTTTAGCGTAGCATTCATACAGGAAATAGCATCAGTCCCACACTTCCTGTAGCCCTTTGTATGATTTGGGGGGAGGGGGCGTGGCCTCAGAGCGTGTTCGGGGGCGTGGCCCGGCTCAGAGCCTCCCTGATCTGCAGGTTGATCTCCATCAGGCGGCTGGAGGCGGGGCTTAGGTCTCGGCTGGGACCAACCACAGCGAGGCAGCCCGGCTGACCCAGGGTCTGCTGTCTGAAGGAGAGCAGCAGCAGGGTCTGAACCGGGGCTTCTGATTCGCTGCCGAAGATATCGTTTGGCCACTGAGACCTGGGGAGAGAGAGGGGAGGGGGGGTGATGTGTTATTATAGTGTGTGTTAACTATGCGTGTGACAGTGTGTGTATGACTGAGTGTCTCACCTGATCATTTTGACGTGAGTGTGTGTGTGACAGTTTGTGTTATTATGTGTGTGTCTCACCTGAAGTCAGAACACTGTGTGTGTGTGTGTGTGTGTGTGTGTGTGCGCGCTACAGAGTGTGTGTCTCACCTGAACTGTTTGACCTGTGTGTGTGTGTGTGTGTGTGTGTGTGTGTGCTACAGAGTGTGTGTCTCACCTGAACTGTTTGACCTGTGTGAGCGCTGCGCTGAAGTCTCTCGTCCTCAGGTTCTCGATCAGTGATTGGACGGCCGTCTCTGTGTTGGTGTGAGCGGCGTCCGTCATGCAGACGTCCTCCTGAGCGTCACTTCCTGTCTCCGCCTCCTTCAGACAGCTCTCCAGGAGGCTGAGCTCCTCCGACATGTTGGTCACCTGACCATGAACACATTCATATATTAATATTATTAATTATAATAACATGAACACAGAGCAGCTGGAGGTCATGTGATGAAGCGGCTGGTTATTATCTGCAGAGCTCCATATTTAATGAGATTATATCTGATCGATTCCTCTGACAGGATGAGCCGCCTGTCTGTGTTTAATATCACTGACTCAGAACTAATGGACAGGATCATTGTGTGTGAGATAATAAGTCGTTATAGTGAGACGCCAAGTTATTATTTAGAGAAGCAAATATGTATTTTTTTTATATTAAGTCCTTATTTTGAGATATTAAGTCATTATTAGGAGAAACTAAGTCGTTATTTAGAGATGCAAAGACATGAAGTCATGAGGTACCAACTCATTTTTTTAAAGAACATTTCAGTTTGAGACGTACTCAAATACAATCACAGATCACACACACATCAAATGTGCTTCCATATTTACAGATTACAAAATATTTGATTCTCTCTCTGAGGCTCAGTTCATATCTGACAGTTCTGATATTTAAAGGTCCCCCATCATCCTCTTCTTCATCAATATATCACAGGTCTCAGATATATCCAGAGCCTGTCTCTGATTGGCTGAAACACCAAACAGATCATTGCAGCATTACCCATAATCCCCTCTGTTTCAGCCCTGTTTCCAAAGTGCTGATTCTCTGTCTGTTACTTTAGATGAAAATAAGGAGCCCCTCCCCACGCCCCTCTGAGAGACATTTGGTTACAAAGAACTCAATAGGCGCTTTCACACCGGAGTACTTTTCCCACAAAGGTTCATCAGAACTCTTTAGTTCTCATGAACTAAGTACAGATCGCGTTCACACCGGAATAAGTCCCTGAGGGAAGATTACGCAAATGAAGCCGCTGACGTCACTTCTTCTTCTTCTGCTTTGGGTTTACTGGCAGGCCACAAACCACTTCACGGCGTATACTGCCACCCTGGAGTCCCCGGCCGGAAGTCCCCGGAGTTGGGGAAGGCTTCAGTAGAAGCTGCTGGGACTCCCAGCAGCTTCTACTGAAGCCTTCAGAGTAAATCTCCAGAACGCCGACACCTCCTCATCTCCACCGCTCCCATGTTTTCTTTTGTGTTGCCATAAGTTAGTCTCTCTGCGTTTCTGCGCTGGGAGAATGCTAATGCTAATAATGCTAATGCGAGGATAATAAAATGGCGGCTTCACAAAACGTTTTGGGAGTTTTACGGGGCGTGGTTTGCAATTCGCCCAGCCAATCAGACATAGGAACCTTTTTCTCCCACGAAAGTACCTGCTCTCTAGCAGGGACTGAAAAGGTTCTGATGAACTAATTTTAGTTCCGGCTCTTTTTGGTGTGAACGAGACATTTTGGAACTAAAGTGGGAAAAGTACTGCGGTGTGAACGCGGCTATAGGTGCTCTAGGAGGAGATTCAGGTGATAAGGTGGGGGGGGGGGGATTACCTTGGTTGGTGATTGGCTAATGGTTACACAAGACAAAACATCGTGATGACATCATCAAGTGGCCAAAATCTGATCAGCTCATTTTCAGACAGGTTTTTATAGAAATGGATCAAAAAGAGAGAGAATCTTTGAGACTCTGAACACAGAGGGGACACATGTTGATGAAGAAGAGACATGAAGAAGAGGGGACACATGTTGATGAAGAAGAGACATGAAGAAGAGGGGACACATGTTGATGTAGAAGAGACATGAAGAAGAGGGGACACATGTTGATGAAGAAGAGACATGAAGAAGAGGGGACACATGTTGATGTAGAAGAGACATGAAGAAGAGGGGACACATGTTGATGTAGAAGAGACATGAAGAAGAGGGGACACATGTTGATGTAGAAGAGACATGGAGAAGAGGGGACACATGTTGATGAAGAAGAGACATGAAGAAGAGGGGACACATGTTGATGTAGAAGAGACATGAAGAAGAGGGGACACATGTTGATGAAAGAAGAGACATGAAGAAGAGGGGACACATGCTGATGTAGAAGAGACATGAAGAAGAGGGGACACATGTTGATGTAGAAGAGACATGAAGAAGAGGGGACACATGTTGATGTAGAAGAGACATGAAGAAGAGGGGACACATGTTGATGTAGAAGAGACATGAAGAAGAGGGGACACATGTTGATGAAGAAGAGACATGAAGAAGAGGGGACACATGTTGATGAAGAAGAGACATGAAGAAGAGGGGACACATGTTGATGTAGAAGAGACATGAAGAAGAGGGGACACATGATGTAGAAGAGACATGAAGAAGAGGGGACACATGTTGATGTAGAAGAGACATGAAGAAGAGGGGACACATGTTGATGAAGAAGAGACATGAAGAAGAGGGGACACATGTTGATGTAGAAGAGACATGAAGAAGAGGGGACACATGTTGATGTAGAAGAGACATGAGGAAGAGGGGACACATGTTGATGAAGAAGAGACATGAAGAAGAGGGGACACATGTTGATGTAGAAGAGACATGAGGAAGAGGGGACACATGTTGATGTAGAAGAGACATGAAGAAGAGGGGACACATGTTGATGAAGAAGAGACATGAAGAAGAGGGGACACATGTTGATGTAGAAGAGACATGAAGAAGAGGGGACACATGTTGATGAAGAAGAGACATGAAGAAGAGGGGACACATGTTGATGTAGAAGAGACATGAAGAAGAGGGGACACATGTTGATGTAGAAGAGACATGAAGAAGAGGGGACACATGTTGATGAAGAAGAGACATGAAGAAGAGGGGACACATGTTGATGTAGAAGAGACATGAAGAAGAGGGGACACATGTTGATGAAGAAGAGACATGAAGAAGAGGGGACACATGTTGATGTAGAAGAGACATGAAGAAGAGGGGACACATGTTGATGTAGAAGAGACATGAAGAAGAGGGGACACATGTTGATGTAGAAGAGACATGAAGAAGAGGGGACACATGATGAAGAAGAGACATGAAGAAGAGGGGACACATGTTGATGTAGAAGAGACATGAAGAAGAGGGGACACATGTTGATGTAGAAGAGACATGAAGAAGAGGGGACACATGTTGATGTAGAAGAGACATGAAGAAGAGGGGACACATGTTGATGTAGAAGAGACATGAAGAAGAGGGGACACATGTTGATGTAGAAGAGACATGAAGAAGAGGGGACACATGGTGATGAAGAAGAGACATGAAGTGGATTTTAAATAATAGGTGACCTTTAAAGTCAGATATAAAGTGACGTATGAATGATATCTGGTGTCTCACCTCCGCCTCCCCCTTGATGGTGTCCACTCTGCTGATCAGCTTGCAGTACGCCTGGAACAGCAGCAGCAGCTGGAAGTGGAGCTTATAGAGCCGGCGACACAACTCCAGCTCCTACACACACACACACACACACACACACACACAGGAACACACACAGAGAGACACACACACACACACACAGGAACACACACAGAGAGACACACACAGTCAGCTTAATGACAGGAGAACTGTGAGAGGAGTTCAGAGGATGAGAAGTCAGGAGTCTCCTCTATAGTCGGTGTGAAACCTGCAGTAGAGACAGACAGGAGTACCAGCAGGAAGCCTCATTTAACTCCAAGAATTAATATTTATTTGTTTATGTAACTGCAAAGTCACAGTTGGAAAATATGTGAGACATTTTTTTTTTAAACGCAAAAGAAAGTCCAAACAATTATCTAAATGTCAAGAAAGAAATATATATTTTCTGAAAAAATGTTTTCATACATTTTAAACATTTTTTGGAAAAGTTACAAATAATTATAGCAAAAGGATCAATAAAATAAATGTGAAGATTTTTCTAAAATGACCTACATGACTGAAAAATACTCAAAAAGTGTGAGAAAAACACAGAAAACCTTTCCTAAAAAGGTCAAAGTTGAAAATATGATGTATAAAGGGTAAATGTAATCTGAAGTTAGGAGTTTAAACACATTGTCCGCTTCCTGCTAGAACTCCTCTCTGTTCCTGCTGCAGTCACACACACACCTCTAACCACCTGACCTCTGAACAGCTGACCTCTGAACAGCTGATCATGTGATTAGATGGTTTCCTGGGTTAGAGTCAAGGCGAGGGAGGGAGGGAGGGGCGAGGGAGGGAGGGAGGGAGGGGGGATGAAAGGGTTAAAATGGCATCCAGTGAGAGCAGGAAGTGAGTCTACCAGAGTTAGTCATGTGATCAGAAACTCTCCCGAGAGGTCAGACCCTGACCCAGGAGGTCATGATGCTCAGCGGATGAGAGGGAGCATAAACATGCAGAAGGGAAGAGATGAAATCCTGACGACAAAATGAGCTCTCTGACACACTCTGACATCTGAACAAGCTGTTTGTAGTTTTAAATAAAGCTTTGAATATTAGGAATAAGACTTGGTGTTCAGCAGGGATGTCAATGTAAAATAAATGACTAATACCACTAACATTTGGTATGATTCTCAACACCAATTCAACACCAACTGCAATAAAATAATACAAATCTCATCAACAAACACTGCTAGTTAGCGTTAGCATCCTTGGTTTTCTTAGGAAGTTTAACACGCCTCTGATTTCTATCCTTTACTGCTGGGGAAACAAATCTCAAATCACTAACATGATAACGATTTAATATACCTCTACTCAATATTTATTTTTACTGAATAGAGCTTGAACGCACCATGATGTTACACTGAGCTCTGGCTGCTAACGGCTAACAGCTAGCAGCTAACGGCTAGCAGCTAGCGGCTAACGGCTAGCAGCTAAAGTGAGCTAGCCCTCCTGCACACTTTAACAGATTAGCTGTTCACAATGTAGGATTTTTAGGGAACATATTTAATTTACTGCGTCCCAAACACATTTTCTATCTTCCCCAGGATGCTGTTAGTCTGGAGTCCTAAAGATACTATCTGAAGTTATGTAGTAAAACGAGTACGGTCAAGTTTTGGCATCACTAGGTATGAGTTCTGGGCACATCCTTCAGAGTCCATAGGAAACCTAAGTACAGATGTCCCTGCAGACACAATCAGGTGCTTTTATAATGAAGGGGTTAGCAACAGAGAAAAGCCCATGTTGCCATACAGGATAATAAATCATAATGAGTGAGGGGGGGTTAAATGAAGGTAGATATGAGGGGGGGGTGGTCAGTGTTTGTCCGTATGATTACAAGAGTCTATAATATGAGAACCACTTACTGCTAGATTCTCCATTTGCTAAGCAAGAAGGTGAGCAGGTCACAACAACAACAACAGAAACAAAAGGAGAGAGAGAGATCCAGAATTAGTGAGCGACACATGGCAGAGACACAGAGACAGGAAGCAGCTCCTTCCTCCTCCTCTTCCTCTCAAACACATCAGAGGAACACAAGCCTTTATTTTGAAAGGGTGTTCGGACCAGACGAGGAGTTTTACGGGATTTCATACAAAGTCAATACAAAGCACTCTGGTGTGCTAATCTAAACTGTGAAACTAGTGTGCTGAAGCTCATCAGAGTGGAGCTTCTCCTGGCGTTAGCAAGAGTCAGAAACAGAGAAGAGGTTATGGTCTGTGGGCGGAGCTTACACGTCAGCACTGAACCAACAGCAGCAAAGACTTCCAGCTAATCTGAGTTAGCACAAGAGTTAGCTGCCTTCCCTAGTGAATAAGCACAGTGCGTTAGCTAAGGGTTAAAGTGGCTTCTCACTGAATGACATGTCAACTCATACGTTTACCAATTTGGGGAATGTTTGCGTTGCAGCAGCATAAAGAGACAAGGCATTGTACAATAGAGAAATTAAAAGACTAGAAATAACCAATCCAGCATGTAAACATCTCATGGCAGAGACTCCTGCAGCTGTGTGTGCAGACAGTGTGTTGTTAGTACACAGCAGCATCTAACAGGACATGCAGGAGCACTACATGCCGTTTCATCTGCAGTGCACGACACCTGGGTTCAGGTAGGAGACGTTAGCAGGGGAGTTAGCGTGGTGGTTTTTCACAATGTGTTAGGGCTTAAAGAGGTTCTATTCTGCTTTTTCCCTATAGGTTTTAGTGCATGTCAATGGTCTGATAACGCTGAAATCCCTGTGTTCTCTCCAGAAGTAGTTTCTCTCCCACACACTCCCTCCCCTGCCTGAAACACCTCCTTTTGTTTACTGAAGGTGAAAAACGTTGGAACCTTCACATGTATCCATGTTTGAGCGGCTGTTTCTAACCTCACTGCTCCTACCTGTGTGTGAGTGTCGGCTCTCTGGTTGCTCTCTTTGTCTCCAAAGGTTTTCTTGCAGTTCTCCAGCCACTGCAGGAGGAAGAGGAATAAAACAGTCGGATTAAAGATGGGGGGGGGGGGGGGTGGGCGGCAGTGGACGTCTGCATCTGTGTGTGATAACGGTTGGTGGGGGCAGATCTAATAACAGGGCTGTACTTAGAGAATTAAAGGAGGCCTGTGCAGAGACGGGTTGGTCTCCAGGCCTCCAGGGAACATCCAGTATAATTCAATTAGCTGCCACACACACACACACACACACACACACACACACACACACACACACACACACACACACACACACACACACACCCACACACACACACACACACACACACACACACGACACACACACACACACACACACACCACACACACACACACACACACACACACACACACACACACACACACACACACCCACACACACACACACACACACACACACACACACACACACACACACACACACACACACACCACACACACACACACACACACACACACACACACACACACACACACACACACACACTATTCTCCCCCCACTGCCGGCCTGCTATAACTGATTTAGTAGAGGAGGGTTATTTTTATCCTGCAGCAGGAGATGTGATGCAGACAGAAACAGCAGCTCCTCAGAACACACACACTGACTCTGCTGATCACACACACACACACACACACACACACACTGACTCTGCTGATCTCACACACACGAGATCATTCAGTTATTTTATTTAGTTCGTCAAGCATCAGCTAATTGTCCACACACACACACACACACACACTTAAATGCAGCAGTGTGTGTTTGCTTCATGGTTATTTTAGTGGAGCCTAAAGTGACGTCATCAACATTTTCTTCAAGCAAAGTCTAACAAGGACACGTTCTGCAGATCAGGCTCAAACACCATCTCTCTGCATCGTCTGCACTTTATTTAGATGCAATGCCAACACGATCCTGAGAGTCTAAAATGAATTGTAAACTCCCAGGTTCAGGAAATCTAAAAAAGAAAGGGAAGCTTCTGGGAAATGTAAAAAGGTTAATACATTTAATTCATTGCTTTTGTTTATTATGTTTTAATTCAAGTTTTCCCCGAAGTAATATGCGTAGGCACGTTTTCTCTCAGTGATTGTGCTGTTGTGTTAAATGTTTGATTTTCATGTATTGTGACTTGATGTTTGTCTGTAAAAAGATCATTAAAAGGCAGTAAAGTGAACAGGAAGTGATGATGATGATGATGGGCGGGGTCTCACCTGCTCGGCCGCCTCCCTCTTGGCGTTGTAGGTGTCCAGGTGTTCCTGTAACTCCAGCACACTAAACTTCAGAGTCTCCAACAGGCCACAAGAGACCAGCTACAGGACAGGACAACACACACATTAACACAACACACACCACAGAGAGCTCCAGGACACACACACACACACACAGCAATACAGAGCTGCAGGAATGAGTCCTCAAAACCAAACATGAGTCAGCATTTCATCATTTCCTGTCCCCTTGGTCTGGAGGTCAATGGTTTGCTGAATGTGTTTTTGGTTGTTAGCCTGAAATAAGGTCTGAGGTTAACACAAGCTGATGAGACTTTAATGTTTTGCTCTACAACATAAAATACATCAGTAAATCCCCCACTGGTGGATTTAAAAACTGTTGAGACGACTAAAAGTCATCACGCCCAACATTAGCCTCCTTTAGCTTAGCGGTGGTGACGTGAAGTCATGTGACCGTGCTGTAGTTCCTTTATAGCCCAACATTAGCCTCCTTTAGCTTAGCGGTGGTGACGTGAAGTCATGTGACCGTGCTGTAGTTTCTTTATAGCCCAACATTAGCCTCCTTTAGCTTAGCGGTGGTGACGTGAAGTCATGTGACCGTGCTGTAGTTCCTTTATAGCCCAACATTAGCCTCCTTTAGCTTAGCGGTGGTGACGTGAAGTCATGTGACCGTGCTGTAGTTCCTTTATAGCCCAACATTAGCCTCCTTTAGCTTAGCGGTGGTGACGTGAAGTCATGTGACCGTGCTGTAGTTTCTTTATAGCCTAACGTTAGCCGCCTTTAGCTTAGCGGTGGTGACGTGAAGTCATGTGACCATGCTGTAGTTCCTTTGTAGCCTAACGTTAGCCACCTTTAGCTTAGCGGTGGTGACGTGAAGTCATGTGACCGTGCTGTAGTTTGTTAGCTTTTTACTTCAGAAATCATAAAGTGGTGTTAATATGTGGAGATCATCCTGCTGAACTAAACGTGTAAATATCATCAACGTTTGAGATTATTTTCTGACATAATCCAAAATCACATGGAGGAATCCCATTGGACCAGGGAGATGCTGCCTTCAGGGACCAACACAGAAACACCACATCCTGCAGCTCTGTATGTGCACAGCATGCAGTGATTTATAAATGATAATGTACATGTTTCTGCACTACATTTCCCATCATGCAGCTCACCGTCTCTGCGTCCAGCAGCACTGTGGGACATTGCGAGCGAGACGTCATCACCTCCAGAGAGCTCAGGAACTGGTTCCCCATCCGCTGAAGATTCTCCCCCAGGAACCTCACGGAGGAGTGGGTGATGGAGCTGAACTTCTTCTGCATGTTCTGTGAGGAGGGGGGTACAAAGGATGCATGAAAGCAAAGTCTGTATATCGTTATGGAGTTTTTATATTTGGATATCAACTAATTGCAATAATGTAAACACGCTAAAGCTAAGATAGACAGAATTATTATATTTTAACAAATGTATAACAAATGTAAATGTTTTCCATGAGGATATGTGCCTCTAACAAACTAACCAATTTTAAAAAACGTACTGTGCGGTATTGTCTTGCTATAAAAAACAATATAACATGTCCATCAGCAGCACACCCAAACCCCATATTAT
>NW_022988124.1:27500-38550 GCF_902827165.1 Trematomus bernacchii
TGGGGGAGTGTCTATGGCCGGCGGGGGAGGGGGGTCAGGGTTAGGGTCCTCCTGAGGGTCCTGGAGGTCACACAGCTCCGAGGCGTCAGAGGGCAGCGGGGGGACGGAGCAGAACCCCGTGTCTGTGCTCACACTGCTGCTGAGATCCTCTCCTAACGTCATGCTGACTCCATCCTGCAACCAGAGAGCGAGACATGACCTTTAGTTCAGCCGGAGTATCTCCACATATTAACAACACTTTAGGATATTTGAAGTAAAAGCTAACGTAATGTTGGGCTATAAAGGAACTACAGCACGGTCACATGACTTCACGTCACCACCGCTAAGCTAAAGGAGGCTAATGTTGGGCTATAAAGGAACTACAGCACGGTCACATGACTTCACGTCACCACCGCTAAGCTAAAGGAGGCTAATGTTGGGCTATAAAGGAACTACAGCACGGTCACATGACTTCACGTCACCACCGCTAAGCTAAAGGTGGCTAATGTTGGGCTATAAAGGAACTACAGCACGGTCACATGACTTCACGTCACCACTGCTAAGCTAAAGGTGGCTAATGTTGGGCGTGATGACGTTTAGTCGTCTCATATAGACAGCAGTGTGGTATTTACTGATGTATTTTATGTGGTAAAACAAAGCGTTAAGATCTCTTCAGCTTGTTTTAACCACAGCCCTTATTTCTGGCGTCAGGTAAATGCAGCCTGATGCTGATTGGTTCTCTTCAACACAGTACAGTGACGGGTTATTAATCAGTATGGGGGATGATTGTACATTCAAATGGGTTAGCTCTTAATATCCCAGCGTCACTGCTGAGCCTCTGTTATCGGCTGAATTAAGACTTTACTTAAGATCTCACGTGAGTTTAAATGAGCCGAGAGGGATTTGAAGTCGGCACTTTTTACGAGCTGCATTTCCTCAGAGATTTCTCTTTATGTTCCTGTGCTCGCTAACGCCTCATGAGAAATCACAGAAAAAGAAAGGGATCAATAAGCAGAAGCCGATATCTCCGAGTCTATCACTGAAGTGCCGTTAACACCGGACCTCAGTGGTTATGAATCATCAGTGGGATGGGGAAACGTCAGCAGATAAATCACATCAGTGACGGACCGCTATCTGAGGATTTATAACTTAATACAGTGTTAGTGACGTCACTAATAATAAAGGCAGCGAACAGCAATAATAATCAGGGAGGTTCGGAAGACGATAAGGGCCACATTCAGATTAAAGTTGATTACTGTTTACCTTACGATTGATTTTAAGGTCCTCCTCCTGACATATAAGGCCCTTAATGGGCAAGGACTAAGCTACATTGCTAACTCAGCTACAAGCCGTCAACAACACTGCGATCCTCTGCTGCTGGTTTGAGGTTCACAGAAACAGCAGCAAAAAGAAAATTGGTCATTAATTATGCCCCAAAGATATGGAACAAAATGCCTGTAGACATCAGGGAAGCCTGCTCGAGGAAGTCTTTAAACAAAGCTCAAAACTTATTTGTAGTCAGATACGTTTATTTTAGGAAAGCTAACTCCACTCTTTTAGGAAAGCTAACCCCACTCTTTTAGGAAAGCTAACCCCACTCTTTTAGGAAAGCTAACTCCACTCTTTTAGGAAAGCTAACTCCACTCTTTTAGGAAAGCTAACTCCACTCTTTTAGGGAAGCTAACTCCACTCTTTTAGGGAAGCTAACTCCACTCTTTTAGGGAAGCTAACTCCACTCTTTTAGGGAAGCTAACTCCACTCTTTTAGGAAAGCTAACTCCACTCTTTTAGGAAAGCTAACTCCACTCTTTTAGGAAAGCTAACTCCACTCTTTTAGGAAAGCTAACTCCACTCTTTTAGGAAAGCTAACTCCACTCTTTTAGGAAAGCTAACTCCACTCTTTTAGGAAAGCTAACTCCACTCTTTTAGGAAGCTAACTCGACTCTTTTAGGGAAGCTAACTCCACTCTTTTAGGAAAGCTAACTCCACTCTTTTAGGGAAGCTAACCCCACTCTTTTAGGAAAGCTAACCCCACTCTTTTAGGAAGCTAACTCCACTCTTTTAGGAAAGCTAACTCCACTCTTTTAGGAAGCTAACTCGACTCTTTTAGGGAAGCTAACTCCACTCTTTTAGGAAAGCTAACTCCACTCTTTTAGGAAAGCTAACCCCACTCTTTTAGGAAGCTAACTACACTCTTTTAGGAAAGCTAACTCCACTCTTTTAGGAAAGCTAACCCCACTCTTTTAGGAAGCTAACCCCACTATTTTAGGAAAGCTAACTCCACTCTTTTAGGAAAGCTAACTCCACTCTTTTAGGAAAGCTAACCCCACTATTTTAGGAAAGCTAACTCCACTCTTTTAGGAAAGCTAACACCACTCTTTTAGGAAAGCTAACCCCACTCTTTTAGGAAAGCTAACCCCACTCTTTTAGGAAGCTAACTCCACTCTTTTAGGAAAGCTAACTCCACTCTTTTAGGAAGCTAACTCCACTCTTTTAGGAAAGCTAACTCCACTCTTTTAGGAAAGCTAACTCCACTCTTTTAGGAAAGCTAACTCCACTCTTTTAGGAAGCTAACTCCACTCTTTTAGGAAAGCTAACTCCACTCTTTTAGGAAAGCTAACTCCACTCTTTTAGGAAGCTAACTCCACTCTTTTAGGAAAGCTAACTCCACTCTTTTAGGAAGCTAACTCCACTCTTTTAGGAAAGCTAACTCCACTCTTTTAGGAAAGCTAACTCCACTCTTTTAGGAAAGCTAACTCCACTCTTTTAGGAAGCTAACTCCACTCTTTTAGGAAAGCTAACCCCACTCTTTTAGGAAAGCTAACTCCACTCTTTTAGGAAAGCTAACTCCACTCTTTTAGGAAAGCTAACTCCACATTTGTTCACATTGGGTGACCAGTGCAACCAGTGCAACCAGTGCAGTGTCTTTATTCGAGTCATTAAACAATATAATTAAAAAAAAAATGATCTGACTATTTAATAAGAGATTTGACACTTACACTTTTGCACACATTTAATTATTTTGGCAAATTTTATTTTAAATAATTATAAAAAACTATTTAAATCAAAATCCTACATTTTTTAAAGATTTTAAAAGAAGCACAGAACTATTATATTCCCAGGTTTTCTTCCAATACTCCTTCTGCAATATTTATTAATACTTTATTAAAACATTTGTATTAATTGTTTGCTATTTTTCCACTTTTTCATTATTTAAATTGACTTTCTTTTTAAACTTATTTTACAAATGACAGCCTTCTTTTCTGGATTCCTGAAGCCAGTCTGACTCTGCGCTATAAACACGGTCCGTTTACATATGTCATTTACCCAGAGAGGGTTCCTAATTAAGAGCTATTGTTTTTATATAAAGTGTCGTGCATTAGGAGGTGGGGGGGGGGGGGGTATGGCAGACGGCCAGCAGGATGATGGGGCGATATTACAGAAAGCTTTTAGAAGAGCTCGCCCTCTGTATTGATGGTTTTATCTGGGGCTCATTACACTAAGAGCCGCAGTGATGGGGGAGATGTCCTTCAGATGACACACAGTGCTGAGTAATAAAGCATCGACGCTCTCTATAAATATGTATGAGGTAAGATTAAATTAAAGACAAAAGATTGGGTCATTTCCTTTAAAATCCTGCAGTCTACTCACCGTTGTTAGTACAAGCGATAAACGTCAGAGGATGGCAAAGCTGTTTCACTACGGACGACTAAAGCTGCCATTAAAGTAAAAACAGGAGGGAAAAAACCGACTTATTAAATGAATAAATGCAATAAAAAAAGCTTCTATTGTCAAATAAATGTGGTAAGTAATTATTTCTATTCATATTTATTTAGTGTTAAATTATCATGCACATTTATTTGACAATCCCACATTTATTTCTATATAAATCATTTATTGATTGAGTCTTTTTTTTTTTAAATCATATTGGCAGCTTTAGTCCTCCATACGGGATGTTAATATTGAAGCTTGTTAATATGAAGCAACCTGAAGGTTTTAAAGTGACCACACCACGTGTAACAGACATATACTCACACATGCTTCTGATGGAGGTTAGCAGCTGGAGTCCATTAAAAGTTAGATGGAGGTTCAGGTGTTACTGGAGGTTTAGTCGTCAGGTGTTACAGGAGGTTTAGTCGCCAGGTGTAACAGGAGGTTTACTCGTCAGGTGTAACAGGAGGTTTAGTCGTCAGGTGTTACTGGAGGTTTAGTCGTTTAGTCGCCAGGTGTAACAGGAGGTTTAGTCGTCAGGTGTAACAGGAGGTTTAGTCGTCAGGTGTAACAGGAGGTTTAGTCGTCAGGTGTAACTGGGTCGTCCAGGTGTGTATTTTGAGGTTTAGTCAGGTGTTATTGAGCAGTGACAGCTGGCCTGAGGTGAGCTTCTGATTTAATCTCCACAAATCACAAGCAAGCGAGCCCCACCACAGTAACCACATTAATTAGAAGCAAGAGCCTGCAGAGCGAAGCTACGACAGAAGGAGGAAGAACCAGCGCACAGAACCAGGACTACAGAACCAGGACTACAGAACCCCCCCACACACACACACACACACACACACACACCGGACCATCTGCCTCTGACAGACGTTAGAAGGTAAACACAAAGCAGAGAAATAGGAAGAGACAGAGCTAGAAAGCACCCGAGCACCAGAGCTCATTTTTGCCCCCCAGTGATCGCACCTCAGGCAGCTGGCTGCTGGAGTCTGAATGCATCCTCTCCAGCATGGAGTCCCGATGCAGGGAGTCCCGCTGCATGGAGTCTTGATGCATGGATTCCCGCTGCATGGAGTCTTGATGCATGGATTCCCGCTGCATGGATTCCCGCTGCATGGAGTCCTGATGCATGGAGTCCTGACGATGAAGGGAGTCCTGATGATGCATGGAGTCCTGATGCATGGAGTCCTGATGCATGGAGTCCTGATGCATGGAGTCCACATGGGTGGAGGCCGTGTCGTCTGTGGCGGAGTCACTGTTCATCTGAGGGGGAAACACAGGGGGGTCAGCAAAGACTTCATAATATGATCCTCCATAAAAATACACTGAGGGCTGGGATTCTGTCATTGTTATTTTTTTAAAACATGATTTTAATCTAGGAATAATTTTTCAGATAGTCTCAGAATTCTGACTTTAATCTCAGAAATATGAAAAAATAATAATCTGAAAATAGTACAGAAAAAAACTGTTTTCATTCATTTATTGATTTAATTTAATTCAGTATTTTATTTCTATTTTTATCTCATCGGTGAGCCCGAAAAGGCAACGTGGGCAACACGCTTGGGGTTGGGTGCCAGAAGGGGGGCAGTGAAAGCAGAGGGTCTCGACGGACCAGACCCAGTGGAATGTCACCTCTCTGGGGGGGGAAGGAGCCGGAGCTTGTGCGGGAGGTGGAGCGTTACCAGTTGGATCTGGTGGAGCGTTACCAGTTGGATCTGGTGGAGCGAGTGTTACCAGTTGAATCTGGTGGGGCGTTACCAGTTGGATCTGGTGGAGCGTTACCAGTTGGATCTGGTGGGGAGGTGGGGCGTTACCAGTTGGATCTGGTGGAGCGTTACCAGTTGAATCTGGTGGAGTGTTACCAGTTGAATCTGGAGGAGTGTTACCAGTTGAATCTGGTGGAGTGTTACCAGTTGAATCTGGTGGAGTGTTACCAGTTGAATCTGGTGGGGCGTTACCAGTTGAATCTGGTGGGGAGGTGGGGCATTACCAGTTGAATCTGGTGGGGAGGTGGGGCATTACCAGTTGGATCTGGTGGGGAGGTGGGGCATTACCAGTTGGATCTGGTGTGGCGTTACCAGTTGGATCTGGTGGAGCGCTACCAGTTGAATCTGGTGGAGTGTTACCAGTTGAATCTGGTGGAGTGTTACCAGTTGAATCTGGTGGAGTGTTACCAGTTGAATCTGGTGGAGTGTTACCAGTTGAATCTGGTGGGGCGTTACCAGTTGAATCTGGTGGGGAGGTGGGGCATTACCAGTTGAATCTGGTGGGGAGGTGGGGCATTACCAGTTGGATCTGGTGGGGAGGTGGGGCATTACCAGTTGGATCTGGTGTGGCGTTACCAGTTGGATCTGGTGGAGCGCTACCAGTTGGATCTGGTGGGGAGGTGGGGCGTTACCAGTTGGATCTGGTGTGGCGTTACCAGTTGGATCTGGTGGAGCGTTACCAGTTGGATCTGTTGGGGCTCACCTCTACGCACAGAGGCTCTGTAAACGTACTTCTTGATAGGGGTTGGACTCTATTCTTCTCCGGCGTTGCCCAAGGTGTGAGGCGCCGGCGGGTGTGGGGATACTCAGAGCCCCCGGTTGGGTGCCGCTTTGTTGGAGTTTACCCCAGTGGACGAGAGGGTCGCCTACCTACGCCTGCGAGTTATGGGGGGAAAGCTCTGACTGTTGTGTGCTTATGCACCAAACAGTAGTTCAGAGTATTCAGACTTGAACCCTGAAAAGAGTCCTGTATGGGGCTCCTGAAGGGGACTCCGTAGTCTTGCTTTGAGACTTCAACGCACATGTGGGCAATGATGGAGACCCTTGGAGGGGCGTGATTGGGAGGAACGGCCCCCCTGATCTGAACCGGAGTGGTGGTTTGTTACTGGACTTCTGTGCTAGTCATGGTTTGGCCGTAACAAAAACCATGTTCGAACAAAAGGATGTTCATAAGTGTACATGAAAACAGAGTAACCTAAGCAGAAGGTCCATGATCGATTTTGTTATCGTATCATCGGACCTGAGGCCGTATGTTTTGGACACTCGGGTAAAGAGAGGGGCGGAGTTGTCAACTGATCACCATCTGGTGGTGAGTTGGGTCGAGTGGCGGGGGAAGCCTCTGGACACACCTGGTAAGCCCAAACGTGAACCCCAAAGTTGTTCTGGAAAACCGTCCGACACCTCAGGAGGGGGAAGCAGGGAACCATCCAAGCTGTGTACAGTAAGGATGGGACGCTGTTGACCCCAACTGATAGGGTCCACACGGCGGCGTCGCGTTGAAGCTTGCCGGTGGGCGTGTCTGGCATGCGACCAGTAACCAATCACATTAATCTCCCGCCCCGGACACACAAGCACGTGGTTTGATTGGCTACAGCTTATACTGGCATATGATTTGATTGGCTGGCGCTTCCGTCGACGCTTGAAAAGTTGAACTTTTCTCAACTTTCGAAGCGAGCAACGGAGGCAAAGCGACGCGACGGAACCTCAATGCAGTTCGGCAAAGCGTGACGTCACCCCATTCAAAGTGAATGGGAAGCATCTCCGCTGAAGCACGCAACGCTGCCGTGTGGACGTACCGCAAGGGCAGTGGAAGAAACACTTTGAGGAACTCCTGAACCCGACAACTCCGCCCTCTATGGTAGAGGCAGTTCTGGATGATGAGGGGGATCAACACCATAACTCCACCCTCTATGGTAGAGGCAGTTCTGGATGATGAGGGGGATCAACACCATAACTCCACCCTCTATGGTAGAGGCAGTTCTGGATGATGAGGGGGATCAACACCATAACTCCACCCTCTATGGTAGACGCAGAGCTGGAGGATGACAGGGATCAACACCAATCTCCCGGGGGGAGGTCACTGAGGTCAAACAACTCCACAGTGGCAAAGCCCCGGGGTGGATGAGATCCGCCCAGAAATGCTGAAGGCTCTGGGTGTTGAGGGACTGTCATGGTTGACAAGTCTCATCAACGTTGCGTGGAAGTCGGAAACAGTACCGAAGGAGTGGCAGACCGGGGTGGTGGTTCCCCTTTTCAAAAAGGGGGATCAGAGGGTGTGTGCCAATTACAGAGGCATCACACTACTCGGCCTCCCCGGGAAAGTTTACTCTAAGGTACTCGAAAAGAGGGTCCGGCCGATAGTCGAACCTCAGATTGAGGAGGAACAATGCGGATTCCGTCCTGGTCGTGGAACGACGGATCAGCTTTTTACTTTCGCAAGGATCCTGGAGGGGGCCTGGGAGTACGCTTATCCAGTCTACATGTGTTTTGTAGATTTGGAGAAGGCGTACGACCTTCAGCACTCACTGGATCGGTTCGCAGCCGAGTGTGAAGTGGCTGGGATGAGGATCAGCAACTCCAAATCTGAGGCCATGGTACTCCGCAGGAAACCGATGGACTGTCCACTCCAAGTAGGGAATGAGTAACTACCCCAAGTGAAGGAGTTCAAGTATCTCGGGGTCTTGTTCTCGAGTGAGGGAACAATGGAGCGTGAGATGGGCCGGAGAATCGTAGCAGCAGGAGCGGTACTGCAGTCGCTTTAACCGCACCGTTGTGACGAAAAGAGAGCTGAGCCAGAAGGCAAAGCAAGTTGAACCGCTGCTCCTTCACGTTGAAAGGAGCCAGTTGAGGTGGTTCGGGCACCTAGTAAGGGTGCCACCTGGTAAGGATGCCACCTGGTTAGGATCCCACCTGGTAAGGATCCCACCTGGTTAGGATCCCACCTGGTAAGGATCCCACCTGGTAAGGATGCCACCTGGTAAGGATGCCACCTGGTAAGGATCCCACCTGGTAAGGATCCCACCTGGTAAGGATGCCACCTGGTAAGGATCCCACCTGGTAAGGATGCCACCTGGTAAGGATCCCACCTGGTAAGGATGCCACCTGGGCGCCTCTCTAGGTGTTCCAGGCACATCCAGCTGGGGGCAGACCCAGGACCAGGTGGAGGGATATATCTCTACCTAGGACCAGGTGGAGGGATATATCTCTACCTAGGACCAGGTGGAGGGATTATATCTCTACCTAGGACCAAGTGGAGGGATTATATCTCTACCTAGGACCAGGTGGAGGGATTATATCTCTACCCAGGACCAGGTGGAGGGATTATATCTCTACCCAGGACCAGGTGGAGGGATTATATCTCTACCCAGGACCAGGTGGAGGGATTATATCTCTACCCAGGACCAGGTGGAGGGATTATATCTCTACCCAGGACCAGGTGGAGGGATCATATCTCTACCCAGGACCAAGTGGAGGGATTATATCTCTACCTAGGACCAGGTGGAGGGATTATATCTCTACCTAGGACCAGGTGGAGGGATCATATCTCTACCTAGGACCAGGTGGAGGGATTATATCTCTACCTAGGACCAGGTGGAGGGATTATATCTCTACCTAGGACCAGGGTGGAGGGATTATATCTCTACCTAGGACCAGGTGGAGGGATCATATCTCTACCTAGGACCAGGTGGAGGGATTATATCTCTACCTAGGACCAGGTGGAGGGATTATATCTCTACCTAGGACCAGGTGGAGGGATTATATCTCTACCTAGGACCAGGTGGAGGGATTATATCTCTACCTAGGACCAGGTGGAGGGATCATATCTCTACCTAGGACCAGGTGGAGGGATTATATCTCTACCTAGGACCAGGTGGAGGGATTATATCTCTACCCAGGACCAGGTGGAGGGATTATATCTCTACCCAGGACCAGGTGGAGGGATTATATCTCTTCTCTGGCCTGGGAGCTCCTTGAATCCCCCAGTCAGAGCTGGTTGATGGGAAAGGGAAGTTTGGGGCTCTTTGCTGGAACTGCTACCTCCGCGATCCGACCACGGATAAGCGGAGAAGATGGATGGATGTTTAAAAAAAGAAATCTAAATTCTAAAAGATAGGTGTTTTTTCTTTCTACAAATGTTTTTTTTATTGTTTAAAAATCTCATAATTCTTACATTTGAGTCAGAATTTGACTATTTCTAAATAATTAATATAAATGTCATTAGAACAGGAAATAACTAAATATATATATATATGTAATTGTATAAACATAGTGACCGGCCCAAAAGGGTTTAATAGTTTACATTTTAGTGCTCGTGTTTCCTCGATGTTCTCAGAGCTCGACTTTTAGTCATTTTAGTTTCAATTAATTCAGAACTTTAATCCTGATTCAGGCAGAATGTGAGATCATGCTGTCGTAAACAAGTAAATATAAATAACACTTTAATATTTCAGACTTCACATTAATCTGCATGCTTTAATAAACGGCTCATTCTGTCACCGTGCACTAACAGGAAGAAGAAGAGAGGAAGCTTTGATATTAATGAGGTTATTATGGGGTCACAGCTTGCAAAGCGAAGCGAAGCAGAGAAGAGTTAGAGAGGACTAACCTGCCATTATAATAAATACATATTAAAATAAAAAAAAATTAAAAATAAAAAAATTAATTATTACGTAAAATACAAAACTACTGATTTTTTAATTAATTTATTTGTATATTTAATACAAATGTGTTGAAACAATTCAAATTATTGTGTAATTTATTAAAAAAAAATACATTAAGAAATACATATTTTTTGAATAAATAGAAAGATATATTTTTTTAAATAAATAAATAATAAACAAAAAGGAAAATGTAATCAATGAAAGTGATTTAATACAATGAACAATATTTGAGGAATATATACAAATATTCGTGTCCATTTTTTAATTAATTTGTATTTAGATTCTGTTTTATTATTATGTTAATGTTTTATTTATTATAATGGCAGCTTTCGGCCTCCATACAGAGGAGCATGCTGTTGATCTCTTGATTTATATCAAATCTCTCTCCTCCTGAGTATCAGGGACCTCCATGTGAGTGTATTCTATTCCTCCTGAGTATCAGGGACCTCCATGTGAGTGTATTCTATTCCTCCTGAGTATCAGGGACCTCCATGTGAGTGTATTCTATTCCTCCTGAGTATCAGGGACCTCCATGTGAGTGTATTCTATTCCTCCTGAGTATCAGGGACCTCCATGTGAGTGTATTCTATTCCTCCTGAGTATCAGGGACCTCCATGTGAGTGTATTCTATTCCTCCTGAGTATCAGGGACCTCCATGTGAGTGTATTCTATTCCTCCTGAGTATCAGGGACCTCCATGTGAGTGTATTCTATTCCTCCTGAGTATCAGGGACCTCCATGTGAGTGTATTCTATTCCTCCTGAGTATCAGGGACCTCCATGTGAGTGTATTCTATTCCTCCTGAGTATCAGGGACCTCCATGTGAGTTTATTATATTCCTCCTGAGTATCAGGGACCTCCATGTGAGTGTATTCTATTCCTCCTGATCTGTACTCACCCACAGGACAAAAGAGAACCTTCTACAGAAAGAT
>NW_022988125.1:0-41696 GCF_902827165.1 Trematomus bernacchii
AAACTGTTAAGGGGCTTAAAGGAGGTGCAAAACAAACTTCAACACGGTGTCACCACACCTAGTTCAGATACACCGCAACCTCACTCTAGCCAACCCAGTGAGCAGCATACACCTAACTCACCACATACATCTACAGAAGGACTCTCTAATACCACCCGAGAGAGCATGATTTCCCTTAAAGATCTTTCACTTCTGCATAGGAGGGAGTTTAAGATTCATGGAGGGCAGATAACTGACACTTCATCAGACATTAGCTTTAACAGCTTATGTAACAGATTGAGGAAGGCTGCAGGAGAGCAACACACTGACGACGAGATCATTAGAGGGGTGTTACGCATAATAAAGGGTGGAACTTTAAAGACCTGCTGACAAACAAGGAAGATCTTACAGTCACGGAGCTGAAGAGTTTCCTGCAGTCCCACCTTGGCGAGAAGAGCAAGCATAGAGCTCTTCCAGGAATTGATGTGTGCTAGACAGCATGAAAATGAAGCTCCACAGCAATTCCGTATACCGCATGATAGGACTGAAACAAAAAATAATGTTCACCTCCAGGCAGGCAATGCACTTATTAAGTATGATGCGTCTACACTGCAGGGTGTGTTTTTTGAATGCAGTCTATCAAGGCATGGGAGAGAGACATGAGGATGTCAGACGGGAGCTGAAACCACTGCCTCTGTTAAGGCAGGTTATCAAGACTACAATGGAAGAAAGTGAAAGAAAGCGCAGACTGCGACGCAGTTCCAACCGCAAGTTGACTCAAGCACACAGCATACTCGCTGAACCTGAAGAAATACTCAGCAGTGTGGGAGAGACTCAAATCAAAAGTAAGGATAATGTCATCCAGAGATTGAGTGCTCAGGTTGAGGCTTTAACACAGGCAATGGAAACACTGAAACAGCTATCAACAACGACCCAGGTGCCTGAGGGGCTACATCAAACCACTCACCAGTGTTGCTCTGACAAAACCAGACCAGAGAAGAAGACCAGGAGACCGTATGGGTGCCCACAATGCCTAGCTCAGGCTCAACCAAACTGTAGCCACTGCTTTTTCTGTGGGGAGGAGGGTCATCGTGCTATAGGCTGCTTGAAAAGACAGAAGCAGGCGGGAAACGGGCGCCGGTCAGGGCAACGGGACGACCACTGACCGACCCCAAAGGACAAGTCTCACCCCCAGGAGGTTACAGCAGCAAGACAAAGCACTGGTTCGTACACCTATCAACACGCAGAAAAATAACGA
Source organism: Trematomus bernacchii (assembly GCF_902827165.1). Taxonomy (NCBI): domain Eukaryota; kingdom Metazoa; phylum Chordata; class Actinopteri; order Perciformes; family Nototheniidae; genus Trematomus; species Trematomus bernacchii. The sequence continues at coordinate 1,238 of NW_022988125.1, forward strand.
ACAACACCCAATCAAAAAGATAGCTCCGCTAATTGGCCGAAAGTCGCTATTGAGCGGTAGCATGAACGGTTACCCCATAACCGCTCTTTTAGACTCTGGGGCCAATGTGAGCATAATAGACAGTGCTTGGAAAGACAGATACTTACCTGGACAAGATATTAGACCCCTCAGTGAACTCATGGAGGATGATCTCTACGTGACGGCTGTCACAGGAGATGCAGTACCTTATGAAGGATGGATTGAAGTGGTAGTAAACCTGCAGGGAAACGATGATCCAGACTTATCTATTCGAGTGCCTTTCCTAGTGAGTCGAATAAAAATAGACAGACCAATAGTTGGTTTTAATGTCATCCAGGAACTCTTTAGGAGTCATGAAAGTAGACCCAAAGTGATATCTATCCTTGTCAACTTGCTTACTGGTGCTTTGGAGACTGACAGTGCTATGGCAGAAGCTATGGTGAGTTTCATAAAGACTGAGCAAAAACAGGAACAACAGAGTGCTGCAGTAAAGATAGGCAGGAAAGAAGTCACTATTTATCCTGGCCAGGTAGCTTATATTAAGTGCAGGGTACCAGTAGATATTAGTGAATCCGACTCACTTGTGCTTTTCGAACCCAATCTAGAAGCTACACCACTGGCACAGCTGAGTGTTGGAGAAGGACTAATGGCGATCCAACAGACAGAGAGACCTTTCGTAAAGGTGCCTGTGTCAAACCATTCCAGAAGTGCTGTGACTCTGCCCAGCTGTACTGTTCTAGGCAACATCGAAACCATTGATAGAGTGATAGAGACAGACAACCCAAGCAGCAAGGACAATCAAGCCCAGGCAAATATAGCCAGTTCTTCCACATCACCACACTCTAACAGTGACAAACCCACTTCTGCACTGTGGCACCCACCTGTGGATGTCAGCCACCTGAGTGATGAGCAACAGATGAAGGTGGAACAGATGTTACACGAGGAATCGGCAGCCTTTGCTAAAGATGATGGGGACATAAGTTGCATTCCCAGCCTGCAAATGTCCATCAACTTAAAGGACAACATCCCAGTTCAGCGCACATACAGTGCAGTGCCCAAGCCCCTTTATAAAGAGGTTAAAGAGTACATCCAAGACCTGCTTGTAAAGGGTGGATAGTTAAGTCCAAATCTCCGTACTCAGCTCCTGTAGTCTGCGTCAGGAAAAAGGATGGGTCCCTAAGATTATGCATCGATTATAGAATGTTAAACCAGAAAACAGTACCAGACCGTCACCCATTGCCTCGTATCCAGGAACTAATCGACACCCTAAAAGGCCAAAGCTGGTTCAGCATTTTAGACCAAGGCAAGGCCTACCACCAGGGCTACATTGCTGAAGGATCCAGACACATGACGGCGTTCATCACCCCTTGGGGGCTGTATGAGTGGGTGAGGATACCTTTTGGACTCTCCAACGCCCCTGCTGCTTTTCAGCGCAGCATGGAGGAAATGTTGGACTCTCTGCGTGACAACTGCTGTATCCCTTACCTCGATGACATCCTCTGCTACTCCGACTCCTTCACTAGCCATGTTGAGGGAATACGTCAAGTCCTGAGAGCCTTGCAGTCCCATGGTGTCAAGCTTAGACCAACAAAGTGTGAGCTGTTTCAGAAAGAGGTCAGGTATGTTGGGAGGCTGGTCTCTGCAGACGGTGTCAGGATTGACCCAAAAGAGTCACCTGTGAATGTGTCACCCCTTACCATTGACCACAGTGAGCTAGTCAATGCCCAAAGGGAGGACCATGCAATCGGTGAGCTTATCAAACTTAAAGAGGCAAAGGCAGTATTGACCAATGAGGACAGGAAGAGAGCCAGTGGTACGCTCAGAAAGCTCATGCACAAGTGGGGAAAACTGCACATGGAAAATCAACTGTTGTACTGGACAGCCAGTCAGCGGCAGCAGCTCGTCTTACCATCACGATACCACCCCCTGGTACTAAAGCATCTCCATGACGACATGGGACATGTTGGGGCTGAGAGGGTCATCCACCTGGCTCGAGACCGTTTCTACTGGCCTTTCATGAAAAAGGACATTGAAACCTATGTAACCAGAAAGTGCCCCTGTATCAAACAAAAGAAACCTGTGACACACGTCAGAGCACCAATGGGCAGCATCACTTCATCTGCACCACTTGAGCTTGTGTCTATAGACTATATGTACCTGGAAACTAGCAAAGGGGGCTACGAGTACATTTAGTAGTTATTGACCATTTTACCAGATTTGCTCAAGTCTACGCAACAAAAAATAAATCTGGCAGAACAGCTGCTGAAAAAATCTATAATGACTTCATTCCAAGATTCGGCTACCCGGCCAGGTTGCACCACGACCAAGGCAGAGAGTTCGAAAATGACCTGTTCAAGACCCTGAGGCATCTGGCTGGAGTTGCTCATTCGAGGACAACCCCATACCACCCCCAAGGAAACCCAGCTGAGAGGTTCAATAGAACACTGCTCCAAATGTTGAGGACCCTGGGAGAAACAGAAAAGAGCAACTGGAAAGACCACTTACCCCTGGTTGTGCATGCATACAACTGCACCAGGCATGAGGCAACAGGCTTCTCACCCCACTACCTCATGTTTGGACGGCACCCGTGTCTCCCAGTAGATTTAATGTTTGGTCTGTCAGCCAAAGGTCAGACTGAAACAACACAGGGCTATGCTAAGAAATGAGCTCTGAGAATGAAAGAGGCTTACCGGATTGCATCTGAAAACAGTCAACACTCCAGTGCAAGAAACAAGAAGTACTACGACTGTCACATCAAGGGAGTTGTGCTCCAACCGGGTGATAGAGTCCTAGTCCGCAACATGAGTGAGAGAGGTGGACCTGGAAAATTGAGGTCCTACTGGGAACAAACTGTGTATGTCGTCAACGAACAAGTTGGTGACATTCCTGTGTACAAAGTGTGCTCTGAGACAGGTGGTCATAAGATCCGTACCCTCCATCGAAATCTCCTACACGTTGTCAATGACCTACCTGTAAACTTGCCTGAACCAACAGGAAATCTGCTACCACCTAGAGGGAAGAGCAAGAGTCATCATGTTGAGAAACAACGACAGAGAGAGACATCACAAAGCAGTGACTCAGAAAACTCTGACCTAGAGTACGATACTGGCTAAGAGTACCCCCACAAGCTGGACTTCACTCACAGAATGTTGAACCTAGCTCTGGATCTCAGCAAAACACAGACGGTCTGAAAAGGGTACCTGTTCTGTCCTTGATGTGTGTTTTTGGTGTATATCTGTCGTATATGTGTTTTCTTGGCTGTGTTTTGGCACCACCTTGTGGTGGTTGTTTGACACTGCTGCTTTCTAGTAGTTTATTCGATTCCTGTTGCTAGGAGACCAAACTTGTTCGTTCCCGGGTGTGCTCCACGTGTAGCTTGGGTTGTTTCATGAACGGACGTCTGCTCTCCATGGGCTGTGCTTCGTATTTCCCGCTGGTTCACGCATCGTCTGTGAGTGTTATTGTCCGACAGACTGTGGCTTCATGGGAATATGTTGTATGTAAAATGTTTATGTTTGTAGGAATGCAGTGAGTATTCTTTGCGGCTAAGCTACTAGCAGCTAGGCTGATTAGCTTCTCAGTTTGTGCACCGTAGCTCATTGTGTGAAGTATTCTGTCTATTTAGCTCGTCAGTCGGGCAGTCAATAATAAACTGTTATGTCTGTATTGTCTTTACAGTTTCAACAAGTAAAGAGACTTCAACTGACAACTGTGCTGGAGTTTTCTTTCAAACGGTTTAACTGGATGGATAGCTAGCTCAGTGCTAGTGAGACCCTTACAGTGAAAAGACGGCATTACAGCCAGCTCCGGGGACGGAGACAGGCTTCCTACGGAGCGACACCAAGAGCTAAGTGGCTAACTCAGTGCATATGTACAGCCTTCACGCCAGCTTATCTCTTCATCCACGTTATTGAATTCACAACCCAGCCATTATGGAAGAAAATGACAACATGGATAAAATAAGTGTAAACGCACACTCTGTGCACACACGTGCGTCGCGCTCATCATCCAGCTCAAAGGCTAATTTAGCACTGGCTATGGCTATGGCAAGGGCTGAAGCAGCACAGGCTAGAACATCACACTCTAAGTGGGAAATTGAGCTAAAGTCGAGCAAGCACGCATTCAAGCTACTCTTGATGCATTAAAGGAAGAAAAGGAGAAAGATGCTGCCATAGCTGAAGTAAAAATGTTGCAGGCTGGTTTACTAGAACTTGATGTTGAAGAGGCCAGCAGAGGCTCTAATCCAGTGTCTCAACACTTTATGTACCAGCGCACCGCTGCTTATGTGAAAGAGCAAACCAGCAGAATAGGTGGATCGCCTAGCAAAATTAGTGACATTGTTGCCCCCATAGGCCCACACCTAAATGAACCATCACAACATAGTAAAGGAGAGGATGTTAAGCCTACACAGTCCTACTCCCTCTTAGGTGCCTTACAAACAATGGACGTCCACTCTCGGGAGCGTCGGAGTGGTGCGGTCACCCTAAGTGACAGACCTAAAGTATCCGGGATTCAGGCATCTTCCCTGGCTTGTACATTTTTGGTGATGCGCCCTGGAGGTATCAGACTATTTTAAACAACTTTTCCCCGCCTTTCAAACACTTATTCCGAGGTTTTAGCCAGTCATTTTGCACGAAATCATTTAACATTGACGGTCTCCTGAAAAAGCACATATTCTGTGCATTTTCAGGAGAGCGTCTATGTTAAATGATTTCGTGCAAAATGACTGTCTAAAACTCTCTTCCAGACATTTAAAAATACTTTCCCCGACCATTTAAACATTATTTCTGGCTTGTAAAGTGCAGTTATGCGCCCTGGAGATATTGCACTATTTACAAAATGTAGCACTCTGTTTATTTCACACCTCCAGGAGAGACCAGGGGGAAATCACCTCTCTCTGCCCGCGCACAGAGCCCCGAAGGACGGACTAGAGACCTCCAGCACCAGTCCCTAACAGTGGGACTCTGTTTATTTCACACCTCCAGGGCGGAGACCGGGAAAATCACCTCTCATTGCCCGCTCACAGAGCCCCGAAGGACGGACTAATTACCTCCAGCATGGGCCCCTAACAGTGGGACTCTGCACCTCCAGCAGAGACCAGGGGGAAATCACCTCTCTCTGCCCGCTCACAGAGCCCCAAGGACGGACTAATTACCTCCAGCATGGGCCCCTAACAGTGGGACTCTGCACCTCCAGCAGAGACCAGGGGGAAATCACCTCTCTCTGCCCCCTCACAGAGCCCCAAGGACGGACTAATTACCTCCAGCATGTCCCCATAACAGTGGGACTCTGTTTCTTTCACAGCTCCAGCAGAGACCAGGGGAAAATCACCTCTCTCTGCCCGCTCACAGAGCCCCAAGGACGGACTAATTACCTCCAGCATGTCCCCATAACAGTGGGACTCTGTTTCTTTCACAGCTCCAGCAGAGACCAGGGGAAAATCACCTCTCTCTGCCCGCTCACAGAGCCCCAAGGACGGACTAATTACCTCCAGCATGGGCCCCTAACAGTGGGACTCTGCACCTCCAGCAGAGACCAGGGGGAAATCACCTCTTTTTGCCCGCTCACAGAGCCCCAAGGATGGACTAATTACCTCCAGCATGGGCCCCTAACAGTGGGACCTCCATAACCTTGCACACCCTGAGTCCCCGGGCCCCCACAGTTAAGCACTCCCCCACGGACTAAACACAGGTATTCACACCCACCAGAACCTCGTGCCCCTGGTGACCTTACAAGGGGGTGGTTTTATGGTGCTTCTGTGTCCGCCCATCAGCATCCATATTCGGCCTTCTTCACGGCATCACCCCCCCTTCTGTGGAGGGTATTCTCGTGCCCCTGGTGACCTTACAAGGGGGTGGTTTTATGGTGCTTCTGTGTCCGCCCATCAGCATCCATATTCGGCCTTCTTCACGGCATCACCCCCCCTTCTGGGCTGGAGGGTATTCTCGTGCCCCTGGTGACCTTACAAGGGGGTGGTTTTATGGTGCTTCTGTGTCCGCCCATCAGCATCCATATTCGGCCTTCTTCACGGCATCACCCCCCCTTCTGGGCTGGAGGTTCAAACACTTTAACTTTTGTTCACCCTCCTCTGGCTTACACCTCCTCCGCCAACACTTGAGCGCTCATCACAGGGTTCAGCACCAAGGAGAGTGCCTCCCCGGTGCTGATGGAAAGTGGCACTTTTTCTGCCCCTGGTAACCATCAAGGTTATTGTTTTTTTTTTATTTTTTATTTTATTTGAACAAAAAACACAGTACACAGTACAGAGAGGCTAAAACATAAACTATTTACACGTACTACTGCTACTATAACAGTACTACTAAATTTCTTAACCTACGTTTTAAAGTGCAGTTATGCGCCCTGGAGGTGTTGCACTATTAACAAAATGTATGCCCAGGATTCTGGCACCTTTCCTGGCTTGTAAAGTGCAGTTATGCGCCCTGGAGATATTGTACTATTTACAAAATGTATACACAGGATTATAATAATAATTATATACACGGTATACATATTCACAATGTTTAGCGGGATTCAGGGGACCAAATTAGGCGTCTAATTCTTACGGTGCACCAGGGCAAACAGGTTGAGTCCACGGCCCCTGCCCCATCATCAGGAGTGTCAACCAGCCCCGGTCCCGACTTCATTGGCCTCTTTCCCTCCCGCTTCCGCTTCCGCTGCTCCTGCCGCTCCAATGACCCATCAGGTGAAGATGATAGAGCTGTACTGTTATAGCAGCCCTCTTCGGAGGTCTCCCCATCTGACAGCGGTAGACATCCTTCTGATGATGATGCAGCTGCTGCCGCATCTGATGACGCCCTGAACATGGAGCGGATTCTCAATGCCTCCTTTATACCTGGCGCATTCGCGTAGAACCGGTCCGCCGTGGTTACGTCGTGACACATAAACCTGGCGAGAATCGACCGGCTTTCTGGATCTTGGTGATGCTTGATATTGTCAGCCAGGGCAGTGCGCAGGATTGTGAAGGTGACGGCTGTTTCTAGCCCAGCATCAGCCCATGCCCTCTTCAAGTGAGCGTTCAGGTTCTTGGAGGCCCGATTCCCCCTTGTGAAAAGGAAGAATTCATTCTGAGGACCCAGCAATGCCTCTTTAATCCCCATCCACCGCATGACCCAGCTAAACTCCTCTACTGTAAGCGCCAGCTGTGCTTCGCCATATGTCTTGGCCGTCTTGTGATCCTGCACATGGATGATGTAGCCCTCAGCAGTTCCCCTTATGGCTGCCTCTAAGACCTCACTGTTTTTCATGTTTGCGTACACGCCCGTACGGTGGCCATACAGGAGGCTCCAATGGAGGGTGAGATAGCCATAGAGAAGCTTCTGGGTGGTTGAGGTCGGCGTGCCGGCCATCAGGTCGAGGAGCTCCGGGATGCGCTTCTCAGCGGCCGCCATGGCGGCGAGAAGCTCCGCCTGGCTCGGCAGACGATCCAGTTTGTTCCTCTTCACCTTAAACTGATGTAGAGTGACTGCCTTATTCAAGTGTTTCATGTTGGCTTTCACCTCTCTCATTATGTGGGTCATATCAGACTGGGTGAGCTTGCACCCCCGGGGCTTTGACTCAGACATGTACCCCATGAACTGGTGCACATTCTTCAGGAAGAACTCTGATGTTGTGACTGCCCGGCCCGGCTTTACAATATACTCGCTCCAGCCACGGATCATCTTCATGTTTCTTAGGAACAGCCAGTCTGACAGGCGGTTAACACCATGGGCCATGTATACTATGAAGTTCTTTATCCGGCTGATCTTCGACACAACATTGTCTTTCTGTTTTACTGTCGGAGCGACACCCAAACAGTGATCCAAGTATGTCTGAAGGTACGCCTCCATGCTTCTAGGCAACGTGATTTCACGCATGGTATTCCCCCGTCCACACCCAGTGGACCAGTAATTTGAGGGAGAGGGCAAGTCATTAGCCAGCTTAGAGGCACGGGTCTTCCGGCATACAGGGGTCTCGCTACCGGAGGCTACTGCAAACATGACAGTTTCCACCGGGGTCTTCACAGGGGTCTCGCTACCGGAGGCTACTGCAAACATGACAGTTTCCACCGGGGTCTTCACAGGGGTCTCGCTACCGGAGGCTACTGCAAACATGACAGTTTCCACCGGGGTCTTCACAGGGGTCTCGCTACCGGAGGCTACTGCAAACATGACAGTTTCTACCGGGGTCTTCACAGGGGTCTCGCTACCGGAGGCTACTGCAAACATGACAGTCTTCACAGGGGTCTCGCTACCGGAGGCTACTGCAAACATGACAGTCTTCACCGGGCTCTTCTCAGGGGTCTCGCTACCGGAGGAAACTGGTAATATGACAGTCTTCACTGGGCTCTTCACAGGGTTCTTGACCGGTCTCTTTCCACCGGAGGCTACTGCAAGCATGACAGTCTTCACTGGGCTCTTCACAGGGTTCTTGACCGGTCTCTTCCCACCGGAGGCTACTGCAAGCATGACAGTCTTCACCGGGCTCCTCACAGGGGTCTCGCTACCGGAGGTTACTGGGGACTGCATGACAGTCTTCACCGGGCTCTTCACAGGGGTATTGCTGCCTGAGGCTACTGTGTTTATGCCGGAGGTATTTGGGATTGCCAGGCCCTTAAATCGTATACATTCGTCCTCTTCCTCAAGAACAGCAGCACTCTGCTTCCTGGGTTTTAGCTCCTTTTTCAGCCTGGAGCGCAGGGTCTTCACCTCATCATTGAGGGCATCCTTCTGAGCCCTCAATGCCACATTTTCCAGCATCACCTGCCTGCAGTCCTCGTTGTCACACTCGGTATGTGGGGAGAAGGGTGGAGGGTGCCCGGGGTATTCCTCCTCATTGTCTATATCCAATGATGTAGCCATTCCAATGATGGGGTTAGTCTCACGGAGGTCATGGAGCAACTGCAGTGCCACACTATGCTTCAGCCTTGCCATGACCTGATGTGCCTTATGTCGGGACAACTCAGGGTGGTCATGTTTTACATGACGGTCCAGTCTCTTCCCAGCGTACGAACACCCAGCGATGGGACAGGGTTTGGTCCGAACATTTATCCTTCCACTGGCTATTTTCAGGAGGATTCCCCTCTCCTCCAAGTTCCGCACTGCATGCTTGTGCTTAAGGTGTTTGTTCAATGCCAGATAGAAGAGTCTGCACACCGGGCATTCAGATGACATCCTTCCTGAAACACACATAATGATTTTGATCAAAATTATGTTATAGTTCTCCGTTTATATGCGTTAGCGTGAGCGGTGGTTGCGACACTGGGTCCGATGCATCAATTCATGGTGCATGGACGAAGGGAAGTATTGGGTTACCACCGGGTCAGATGGTCCCACTTCCGCACCAACGCGGGGCTGGTGATGGCAACATTGGGTCCGATGCATCAATACATGGTGCCCCGACCATGAGAGGGTTTGGGGTACCCCGGAACCAGGCACCACCCCAGCAGGAAACGGGTTGTATGGTCAAAGGAGGAAAGAGTGATAGAACCGGGGTAAAGCAAAGAAAGTGTCCGACAATAGTGACTTGTGAGGCGGCCAGAGAGTCTGTCATATCTCGGTCCTATCCTCCAGGCAACGCTGTGGCCAAAACTGGGCTAAAAACTAAAAAAACTAAAAAATATTTCATCCAGGGAAATTTGGGTGAAAATGAAAAAAAAGTACCCCAAAATAGTCCTTCATTAGCCAGCAGCAGTCCCCTGTCGACTCATGTGACATTCCTCCAGGGTTACATAGAACCAGGGTGTGGGCTCCGAGCCATCTCCGAGACATCTCTAGTCCGTGTTGATAATGGGGGAAATGTACCCCAAAATAGTCCTTCATTAGCCAGCAGCAGTCCCCTGTCGACTCATGTGACATTCCTCCAGGGTTACATAGAACCAGGGTGTGGGCTCCGAGCCATCTCCGAGACATCTCTAGTCCGTGTTGATAATGGGGGAAATGTACCCCAAAATAGTCCTTCATTAGCCAGCAGCAGTCCCCTGTCGACTCATGTGACATTCCTCCAGGGTTACATAGAACCAGGGTGTGGGCTCCGAGCCATCTCCGAGACATCTCTAGTCCGTGTTGATAATGGGGGAAATGTACCCCAAAATAGTCCTTCATTAGCCAGCAGCAGTCCCCTGTCGACTCATGTGACATTCCTCCAGGGTTACATAGAACCAGGGTGTGGGCTCCGAGCCATCTCCGAGACATCTCTAGTCCGTGTTGATAATGGGGGAAATGTACCCCAAAATAGTCCTTCATTAGCCAGCAGCAGTCCCCTGTCGACTCATGTGACATTCCTCCAGGGTTACATAGAACCAGGGTGTGGGCTCCGAGCCATCTCCGAGACATCTCTAGTCCGTGTTGATAATGGGGGAAATGTACCCCAAAATAGTCCTTCATTAGCCAGCAGCAGTCCCCTGTCGACTCATGTGACATTCCTCCAGGGTTACATAGAACCAGGGTGTGGGCTCCAAGCCATCTCCGAGACATCTCTAGTCCGTGTTGATAATGGGGGAAATGTACCCCAAAATAGTCCTTCATTAGCCAGCAGCAGTCCCCTGTCGACTCATGTGACATTCCTCCAGGGTTACATAGAACCAGGGTGTGGGCTCCGAGCCATCTCCGAGACATCTCTAGTCCGTGTTGATAATGGGGGAAATGTACCCCAAAATAGTGCATCATGACTCAGCAATCATCACACTCAACTTTGGTGAGAACCGGGCAAAGGGGTCAAAATCCGTCAATGTGGGGGGTGAAACGGCTGTACGCGAGCCCTGGGGGGGGCACCCGGGACCGGGCAGTGCCCCCGGCAGAAGGAACCGGGTCAAACGGGCCAAAACAGGAAAAAAAATAAAAATAAAAAGAACCAGGCAAAAGGGGGGAAAATGGGAAAAAAGTGTCCGAAAATAGTGCCTCATGACCCCGCAGGAGTCCCCCGCGGACTCCCCTGACATTCCTCCATGGTCGAAATCATCCAACTCAACTTTGGTGAGAACCGGGAAAAGGGGTCAAAATGTAAAAATTGTACCCCAAAATAGTGCCTCATGACCCCGCAGGAGTCCCCCGCGGACTCCCCTGACATTCCTCCATGGTCGAAATCATCCAACTCAACTTTGGTGATAACCGGGCAAAGGGGTCAAAATGTAAAAATTATACCCCAAAATAGTGCCTCAAAATCGGGTAGAGTCACCTGCAAAGTGCCCTCGCATTCCTCCATGGCTCAAAATGTCGAACTTAAACTATTTGGAGAACCAGAGAAATGTAAAAAATACGCCCCAAAATAGTGCCTCAAAATCGGGTAGAGTCACCTGCAAAGTGCCCTCGCATTCCTCCATGGCTCAAAATGTCGAACTTAAACTATTTGGAGAACCAGAGAAATGTAAAAAATACGCCCCAAAATAGTGTCTCATAATCGGGTAGAGTCACCTGCAAAGTGCCCTCGCATTCCTCCATGTCAAACTTTAAGTATTGAGAGAACCAGGCTGGGGGGTCCTTGCGCCACAAAATGAGGCCCACTCAAAGTGCTTGGTGAGCGGATACATTCTTCCATGATTTGCAACAGCCGTTATTTTTCTGAGTGCACCCAAAAACTGGGTTTCCGATTTCGTGCAGACGGTAGTTTGAAAAGTATGGATGAATCTTTTTGACAGAGAAGTGGAAATGAAGCCCAGGGACTTTTTCCCCTTCTCCGTTGTACCAACCATCGGAGAAGGGGAAAAATCGGCCCGAAGCGCCAATAGTCTGGCCCCTTCTCCCGTTGGCACTCTGTCATTTTTTTGACAATTTTTCAAAACTTCATTTTTGATTATTTTAAGTTATAATTAAGCGTTTTCTTCAATTTTTTTTTGTTCCACGGGTGGGGGCGCCTGGCAGGCCGCCTATGAGCACCCAAATTCGGCCTGGATCATCCAGGATTTGTGGGCTAAGCTCCATAAACTGACTAAATCACCCAGAGAGGTCACCTTTCTAGCCCAAATATATATAATACAAATACATTTAAATAGTAAAAGGTGCACTTGTGCTCTGCATTACCCGGAATTTTATTTTCATAGCCCCATGATAGTGATTAAAAATCATTTTCATGGGAAAAAGTGTTAAAACGCCTGATTAAATTATATGCAGGACCCCAGTGAGCTCCAGACTATGTGCATTGTGTTGGGGAACCATATAAATGATAGAATAAATGCATTTAAATGCAAAAATAATGATTTTAAATCATTTTAGGGGGACAATTGTGGAGAGGAGCCTGAAAATGACTCTGCAGCAGGCTGCCTATGAGCACCCAAATTCGGCCTTCTTCACGGAACCACGACCCCTTCTGTGGAGGGTATTCTCGTGCCCCTGGTGAGCACACGTTGACCCAGGAAAGAGTCTTCAAAACACAGGTAAAAGTGTGTTAAACAGTGGGGTAACATGTTTGAAATGACAGCACACTGCTGCTGGTTGGCAGGCTGACTCACTTGACTTGTCTCACACACACCCAGGGGGGGGAGAAAGAGGACACATTGACCCAGGAAAGAGTCTTCAAAACACAGGTAAAAGTGTGTTAAACAGTGGGGTAACATGTTTGAAATGACAGCACACTGCTGCTGGTTGGCAGGCTGACTCACTTGACTTGTCTCACACACACCCAGGGGGGGAGAAAGAGGACACATTGACCCAGGAAAGAGTCTTCAAAACACAGGTAAAACTGTGTTAAACAGTGGGGTAACATGTTTGAAATGACAGCACACTGCTGCTGGTTGGCAGGCTGACTCACTTGACTTGTCTCACACACACCCAGGGGGGGGAGAAAGAGGACACATTGACCCAGGAAAGAGTCTTCAAAACACAGGTAAAAGTGTGTTAAACAGTGGGGTAACATGTTTGAAATGACAGCACACTGCTGCTTGTTGGCAGGCTGACTCACTTCACTTGTCTCACACACACCCAGGGGGGGAGAAAGAGGACACATTGACCCAGGAAAGAGTCTTCAAAACACAGGTAAAACTGTGTTAAACAGTGGGGTAACATGTTTGAAATGACAGCACACTGCTGCTGGTTGGCAGGCTGACTCACTTGACTTGTCTCACACACACCCAGGGGGGGGAGAAAGAGGACACATTGACCCAGGAAAGAGTCTTCAAAACACAGGTAAAACTGTGTTAAACAGTGGGGTAACATGTTTGAAATGACAGCACACTGCTGCTTGTTGGCAGGTAAACATTGTTTAATTGTTTAAGTGTTTTTAAATGTATGGAACAGTGTTTTGTCTCTTTCAAAACTCTCCCGTCATTGGCCGGATACATGGGGACGATTTTATATTCACTATGACCGTTACTATTCCAGTGAGACGAAGTACGTCCGGTGACGGGAGTGATCCCATGTTAATTTTGTCCAAAAACCAGAGCATTCCCTTATCACTTAAAGGCCTTGCTCAAACACAAGCTGCTGTTTCTACCCAAACTACGCCTCACCACACATTAAAGGCTCCTCGACCTGGTACACCAGCACCGCCGTGGACTCTCAATAAGCAGTCTCTATTCTCTGCTTATCAGCCTAACCAAGGTACGCCCTATGAAGCCAGTTACCACAACCCTCAAACAACTAACGATCTGGCTAAATATCTTTCCCGCAGTAACTTAGTGACATCAGGCCTCACAACATTCGACGATCAACCAATGAATTATTGGGCTTGGAAAACGTCCTTCCTAAGTGCTATTGCTGGTCTGGATCTGTCTGTTGGAGAAGAACTCGACCTGCTCTGCAAATATCTGGGAAAAGAGTCATCAGATCAGGTGAGGAGAATCAAGGCCGTCAACATCAGACACCCTGACGCTGGACTAATGATGGCCTGGGAGAGGCTTGAGGAAATATACGGCTCACCTGAGGTCATTGAACAGGCTCTCTTTGACAAGCTAGAAAGCTTCCCCAAACTGACCAACAAAGACCCAAAACGACTCAGAGAGTTAGCAGACCTGCTGTTAGAGCTTGAGGCTGCTAAGAGAGATGGCTCCCTCCCAGGTCTGTCATATTTGGATACTTCCAGAGGGGTTAAGCCCATCATCGAAAAACTCCCATACAACATCCAAGAAAAGTGGATATCTTATGGTTCAAGATACAAACGTGATCATCAAGACAGTTTCCCACCTTTCTCTGTCTTTGCAGACTTTGTTCGTACAGAGGCAAAAGCTCGTAATGATCCCAGCTTCAACCTCTCCACGACAGTTCCTATGGAGAAAAAGAGTACGTGGGAGAAATCCACGAAGATGCCTGTATCTGTTCACAAGACACAAGTGTCGTCTGCTGACAGATATGAAAGCAGAGAGGATAAGAAGCTAACAGACCCAAACAACCATTGTCCTCTACATAAGAAACCACACCCTCTGAAGAAATGCAGAAGCTTTAGAGAAAAGAGTCTAGAGGAGCGCAAACAGCTCTTAAAGGAACATTCCTTTTGCTTCCGGTGCTGCTCCTCTACTGGTCATCTCGCCAGAAACTGCACGGCTGAGGTGAAATGTATAGAATGTGGGAGCACGGGTCACGTGTCAGCACTACACCCAGGACCAGCAGTCTGGAAACCTAAGCCCTCTCCTCCCTCTTCAGAGCACGGCGGGGAGGAAGACAAAGCAGACTATCAGGTCACATCAAAGTGCACACAAGTGTGTGGTGAAGGTGTTAGCGCACGAGCATGCTCGAAAATATGCCTTGTAAGTGTGTATCCAGCTGGTCGCTCGGAAGAGGCCAAGAAAATGTATGCAATACTGGACGAGCAGAGTAATCGTTCCTTGGCACACTCTGAGTTCTTCAACGTTTTCAAAATCACAGGGCCTTCCTTCCCTTACACACTGGAAACATGCGCTGGACTAACTCAGACAACAGGGAGAAGAGCTAGTGGGTTCACAGTGGAATCAGCAGACAAAAAGCTAAGCTTTCCATTGCCTTCACTTTTAGAGTGCAACCAAGTTCCCAACAACCGCTCCGAAGTCCCTACGCCAAATGCAGCTCATCACCATGCTCACCTGAAGTGCATTGCCGACGAAATACCACCTCTCGATCCTAACGCTGACATACTCCTCTTGCTGGGCAGAGACATTCTCAGGGTCCACAAGGTCCGTGAGCAGATAAGTGGTCCAGACAACGCACCGTTCGCCCAAAGGCTGGACCTGGGATGGGTTGTCGTTGGTGACGTGTGTCTAGCAGGTGCTCGCGAACCACTAGAGGTGAACAGTTACAAGACGTCTATCTTGGAGAATGGTCGTACTAGCCATCTGCAGCCATGCAACAACCAACTCAAGGTAAGAGAAATCTTCAATCAAACCCCTGACTACACACATCATCCAGCACTGACCTCTAAGTTCAGCACAGCAACACATGATGCAGACAGTCTGGGTCAAACCATCTTCACGCAAACTGCCAAAGACCACAAACTAGCCCCATCCGTAGAAGATATGAAGTTTCTTAAGATCATGGAAGCAGAGTTTCATCAAGACAGCTCGAAGAGCTGGGTGGGACCACTACCTTTCCGGTTACCAAGACAGAGGCTGCCTAACAATAGGAAACAAGCACAAGATCGTTTTGCCTCATTGAGACGCACGCTGGAAAAACGGCCACAGATGAAAGCCCACTTTCTAGAGTTCACAGCAAAACAAATACGGTCTGACTGCGGCACTAACTTCGTTGGCGCTTCTCGAGAGTTGCAAATGAAGACTACAGATCCCAGTGGCAACAACGTGGAGAAGTACCTGAGCACGCAGAACTGCACATGGGTGTTCAACCGGCCACATGCGTCCCACATGGGTGGGGCATGGGAACGGATGATTGGCATCGCTCGTCGCATTCTTGACTATCTGCTGCTTGAACAGAAGAAGTCTTCTTTGACGCATGAAGTTCTGCTTACGCTCATGGCTGAGGTGACAGCAGTCATCAATGCTAGACCTCTCATTCCAGTATCTTCAGATCCAGAGTCACCTCTCATCCTCACCCCAGCAATGCTCTTGACCCTCAAAACAGGCTCTACACCACCTCCTCCAGGTAACTTTGAAGAGGCAGACCTCTTTAAAGAGCAGTGGAAGCAAGTTCAGAGCCTGGCGGACACCTTTTGGAGTAGGTGGAGAAAAGAATATCTCAAGACTCGTCACAAGTGGCGGTCTAGGTAGAGATCTCCAAGGACAAGACCAAAAGGATCTTTTCTCGTCCTGTTACAGAAGTGGTCCTGCTTCTGTCTCCAAAGACTGATTCTTGTTGATTGATCTGGGGTTTAAAAACCCCAGGCGGGGAGTGTTCTGTCCTTGATGTGTGTTTTTGGTGTATATCTGTCGTATATGTGTTTTCTTGGCTGTGTTTTGGCACCACCTTGTGGTGGTTGTTTGACACTGCTGCTTTCTAGTAGTTTATTCGATTCCTGTTGCTAGGAGACCAAACTTGTTCGTTCCCGGGTGTACTCCACGTGTAGCTTGGGTTGTTTCATGAACGGACGTCTGCTCTCCATGGGCTGTGCTTCGTATTTCCCGCTGGTTCACGCATCGTCTGTGAGTGTTATTGTCCGACAGACTGTGGCTTCATGGGAATATGTTGTATGTAAAATGTTTATGTTTGTAGGAATGCAGTGAGTATTCTTTGCGGCTAAGCTACTAGCAGCTAGGCTGATTAGCTTCTCAGTTTGTGCACCGTAGCTCATTGTGTGAAGTATTCTGTCTATTTAGCTCGTCAGTCGGGCAGTCAATAATAAACTGTTATGTCTGTATTGTCTTTACAGTTTCAACAAGTAAAGAGACTTCAACTGACAACTGTGCTGGAGTTTTCTTTCAAACGGTTTAACTGGATGGATAGCTAGCTCAGTGCTAGTGAGACCCTTACAGTACCTGAACCACATAGATATAGAGTGCCATTGAGATATCATACACCAGAACAACATCGAGTTGTTACACCTGAGAGAGAAACCAGACAAGAACCACCAGAAGAACGGACTGATGAGGAAGACCTGCCTGTGGATTCTGAAGCACCGGAAGAGCATGAGGATGTACAAGTACCCTATGGCTATGACCGACCTGTGACACCTCAGGATGAGCCAGTGAGGAAATCCACACGGGACAGGAGACCTCCTCAAACGCTGACATATGACTCCCTTGGTCAGCCATCCTCCAGATCATGTGGGCCTACAGACCCAGTGGGACTATATACTGTACAAGCCCTGCCATTCTGGGGAATGCAGCCCCTTCCTATGCCACATTACACTACACACCAGACACTGCCTTACACTACACACCAGACACTGCCTTACACTACACACCAGACACTGCCTTACACTGTAATGCTGCCATACATACATGCATATTGAGAAGGAAAGATTGTTACACCCACTCTCATACATATTTTATTCACCTGTACATTTAAAGAAGTGCCCTTGTGAGAGTGTGTATAAGTGTTTTAAGTTCAAAGAGAAGGGGCACAAGTTAAGAGGTTGATGGTTAATGTCGGGAGCCATTTTTCTTTGTCGGGGAGTGTGTGACCCACACAAAGTGTAATCACAATTGTATGTTTATATTTAATATGATTTTATATGACCTGTTTAACAATGGACAGCAGGGGGCAGTAGATGGCAGGGTATCACTGCCGCAAAGGGGTTGGTTATTATTTACGCGTCTGCCGTAAAATGTCTGTGTGTTCTGTATTATCGATAGCCTATGTGCAGTCGTTCTTTAATTATTGTAAATGCTTGTTAGATGCTAATGCTAGCACATTTTAGACTAATGCTAATAGTTATCCTGAAAAGGTACTTAACAGTACATTCTTATTTTTAGTCATGAAGTTAATGACATTTGGTTATAGACAAATGTGTTTATTTTGAATACTTCAAGCATGTTAAAAGTATATTTTGAAGACATGAACATATAAACATGTGTTTATATTGAGAGTAGGAAAAGGGCAAGAACAATTGTGTTTTGTTTTGTGCCAATTGTGAATAAATTCTGGCAAGACCCGCCAAACGAGCAGCAAAAGGCATTCTCTGCTCATAATTTCTCCTGTTCTACAGGAATATAATCTGTCATCGCGCCCTGCATAGCGGGGCCTGCTACACATGCAGTACAAATATGTTATTTTTCTTTTATGAACAAACATCTTGTGAGTGAGTGGGAGGTCTTACCTGGAATTCTTTGATGAGATGGTGAACAGGTTCACCCAGGTAGATCATTAGAGATTGGAGGATGCATTCTCTTCTGATGGTGATGTCCACAGTCTGAGTAAGAACAGTTATATATATATTATAAATCAAATGCAAAAAAAAGGACTATTCAGCCACTGATCCCACAGATAAAAAACTCATTCATAGATACCTCATCTAAAACCTGCAAGATCCCGGTGGTCTTCTCTTTCACAACTCCTCCCCTGCTCCTGATGACCTGCAGCAGTTTAGTGGAGTGTTTGTCCAACTGCGCCAAGAACTTTGTTTCCAATGGAAATGTTGTTATGCGCATGAACTCAGCATTTACCTAGAAAATATAAGCAGCATAGAAAACAAAAAACACTGAGAATTTATAATACACATCTTTTCTATAAAGAGCCAATGGTTTGATTAAAAGTACTCCAAGTCAGCTTGTATGAATGTAACATTTAAATTAATTAATCCACATATTTATTGACACACAGCGGCAAACAACATGTTTGTTGCATAGCAACCACCTCGCACTATGTTTCGTGCAGAAGGCAACAGAGGGACTATTTTATTTTGAACATCATTATTTACTAATAAAAACTATTTAAATTAGAGTGTGTATTTTTCTTTCATATTGCCATATATACATACATATATATATTTATATATATATATCTCTATTTAAATGTCCTCACCTTGCAGGCCCTGTACAGGTGCTTCCTCTCCTTCGTCCTCCGGTACAGGGACAGGAAGATGAATCCGTTCCCTGCCGTGCCGTGGCAGAGTCCGTATCCTTTCCTCAGGAAACCTCTCTGCCAGATCACCTCCGAGCAGTCTGATGCCTCCTTCAGGTACTTCTCCTCCTGGAACACCTGAGAGAGAGACAGGTGAGAGACAGACAGGTGAGAGACAGACAGGTGAGAGAGAGACAGGTGAGAGAGAGACAGGTGAGAGACAGACAGGTGAGAGACAGACAGGTGAGAGAGAGACAGGTGAGAGACAGACAGGTGAGAGACAGGTGAGAGACAGACAGGTGAGAGACAGGTGAGAGACAGACAGGTGAGAGAGAGACAGGTGAGAGAGAGACAGGTGAGAGAGAGACAGGTGAGAGACAGACAGGTGAGAGACAGACAGGTGAGAGACAGACAGGTGAGAGAGAGACAGGTGAGAGAGAGACAGGTGAGAGAGAGACAGGTGAGAGAGAGACAGGTGAGAGACAGAAATGTTGTTGTTTGCGTTCACGAATTCGATTAATTGAACGACACTGCTCGACCCCCTGGAAAAGCTATAGTACATATATGCCAGTAGCTACTGACCATGCTACAGCACCAACATATGTGCTATATAAATAAAAAACCTGATTTGATGAACGGAAGATGAAATAAGTATCAAAAAAATCAATGTGCAATGAGTCAATGTTAAAATATCGAATTTTTGAAGGAAGATTTGAAAACGAGATCACCCGCTCCAAAGTGCCACACTCAGCACATTACGCCACAAGAACGCTTGTGCCAAACAATCAACGGAAGTTGTATTTAAAAATATTGTGAAGGAAGTCTGTCAGACCGTAAGTGGCTACGCAACAACAAGTACGCTTATATGTCCAATTAATCAATTAGTTGTATTTCTATTCAAGATATTCAGAAATATCCTTCAAAACAAAAGCTCGACAAATACTAACTCTTTGAAACACCATCAATAACTCCTCTCCTACGTCACATGCTTGGCCTGTCACTTTAAGAGTAGCAGCCGCAAGGGGTTGTGGGTTTTGGACTCTGTGTGTGTGTACAATGTGATGGCCAAGGCGAAGTGCGGAGGTATGAAGAGAGAGACGAAAGTCTAGAGAAACTAGTCAGAAAAGGAATAGTGTCTAGTCTGTATGTATGCAATACAGTGTCAATGTAACTGAAGAACGTCAATAAACGGAGGTTCTTCCCACGGCACCCGTTTGCATCCTTTTTTCCGCTCGAAATGTCTGGGCAGCTGGTTACAGGCTGACAACGAGCCAAGTCAGAAACATCCGGTGTGCATTAGAAACTACGGTTTCGGTGCCGACATACCGTTAGTAAAAAGGTAACACCTAGTTGCACGGCAACTAATTCTATCACTAACTAAGCACGGTTAATGTTGTCCCAGTGACAGCGCAAAGACAGTTGCAGCGGGGACAACGTCACCTCTGTCTCATTGTTCACTTTGAACATTCATAGGCTATAAGATAAACTAAACAACTCACGCATGTCATATTAGGTCATATATTACAAGTGCTTTGATATTGACTTGGTTCATACAAAAACATTAGACACATACATGATATGGACACTGAGCAAAACACTTTACATGCAGCCAGCCAGCCACTCACTCACACTGCAACATCACCCCCTGCTGTTCGTTATCAGACAAGAACGGAACATGACACAAGTATGAAGAAATGAATGTGGGAATAAACACATCAATAAATAAATGTGGTAATAAATACATGAATGTATAAATAAATAAAAGTGTTCAATAAAACACTTCATTATATATATTTCTGTACAAGTGGCATTTTATTGTTGGTAGCTAGCAGTGAGTCAATAATACTAGTAGTGATTTCAATAAGTTCTCAACAACTGCTGCATGAATGGTGTGAGACTCACCGTTGAGCGGCCCGACCAAGTAAGGAGCCAGAGGCACAAATCCCAAATACAACCCGCTGTGGGCCTTTATTAAAAATCATGAACACATGACACACAGCCTCAATCTGCTGTTTCTCCCTGCACACAGCCTGCAGCCAGCCACAAAGATCTCACACCCCGCTAACCCTACAAGCACAGCACCTACATACACACACAGACTAACAAGACACAGGTGAGGGGGGAGCAATTAGACACAGGTGAGGGGGGAGGAGCCATCACAGGGCACCAGGTGAACACAATCCCAAACAGAGATCACCTCCAGTCCAGTGTAATAATGTATGCTGATGATTCCACAATATACAGTACAGCATCAACATGCAGTGAGTTAAACAATCTACTTAAAATAGAGATTAAAGCCATAGCAGACTGGGTCAACAATAACAAACTGGTACTCTACATTGCAAAACCAAAGTGTATTTGTTAATATACACCCCTAAAGTCCTATCCTATATCATGTGATATACATATCTTTATGTTACATGTTGCTCAGTATGATATGATAAACTGTGTTATATGCTGCTGCAGGAAGGATACTGTATATTGTAGAATATCTATTAAAGATAGCTATATACACAGTACTGTATATCTGCACTCACTCACACTGCAACAGCACCCCCTGCTGTTCCTTATCAGACATGCATGATAAGTGATCGTTGCTCAGTATGATAAACTGTGTTATATATGCTGCAGGAAGGATACTGTATATTGTTGAATATATATATGAAAGATAGCTATATACTGTACTGTATATCTGCACTCACACTGCAACAGCACCCCCTGCTGTTCCTTATCAGACAAGAACGGAACATGACACAAGTATGAAGAAATGAATGTGGGAATAAACACATCAATAAATAAATGTGGTAATAAATACATGAATGTATAAATAAATAAAAGTGTTCAATAAAACACTTCATTATATATATTTCTGTACAAGTGGCATTTTATTGTTGGTAGCTAGCAGTGAGTCAATAATACTAGTAGTGATTTCAATAAGTTCTCAACAACTGCTGCATGAATGGTGTGAGACTCACCGTTGAGCGGCCCGACCAAGTAAGGAGCCAGAGGCACAAATCCCAAATACAACCCGCTGTGGGCCTTTATTAAAAATCATGAACACATGACACACAGCCTCAATCTGCTGTTTCTCCCTGCACACAGCCTGCAGCCAGCCACAAAGATCTCACACCCCGCTAACCCTACAAGCACAGCACCTACATACACACACAGACTAACAAGACACAGGTGAGGGGGGAGCAATTAGACACAGGTGAGGGGGGAGGAGCCATCACAGGGCACCAGGTGAACACAATCCCAAACAGAGATCACCTCCAGTCCAGTGTAATAATGTATGCTGATGATTCCACAATATACAGTACAGCATCAACATGCAGTGAGTTAAACAATCTACTTAAAATAGAGATTAAAGCCATAGCAGACTGGGTCAACAATAACAAACTGGTACTCTACATTGCAAAACCAAAGTGTATTTGTTAATATACACCCCTAAAGTCCTATCCTATATCATGTGATATACATATCTTTATGTTACATGTTGCTCAGTATGATATGATAAACTGTGTTATATGCTGCTGCAGGAAGGATACTGTATATTGTAGAATATCTATTAAAGATAGCTATATACACAGTACTGTATATCTGCACTCACTCACACTGCAACAGCACCCCCTGCTGTTCCTTATCAGACATGCATGATAAGTGATCGTTGCTCAGTATGATAAACTGTGTTATATATGCTGCAGGAAGGATACTGTATATTGTTGAATATATATATGAAAGATAGCTATATACTGTACTGTATATCTGCACTCACACTGCAACAGCACCCCCTGCTGTTCCTTATCAGACAAGAACGGAACATGACACAAGTATGAAGAAATGAATGTGGGAATAAACACATCAATAAATAAATGTGGTAATAAATACATGAATGTATAAATAAATAAAAGTGTTCAATAAAACACTTCATTATATATATTTCTGTACAAGTGGCATTTTATTGTTGGTAGCTAGCAGTGAGTCAATAATACTAGTAGTGATTTCAATAAGTTCTCAACAACTGCTGCATGAATGGTGTGAGACTCACCGTTGAGCGGCCCGACCAAGTAAGGAGCCAGAGGCACAAATCCCAAATACAACCCGCTGTGGGCCTTTATTAAAAATCATGAACACATGACACACAGCCTCAATCTGCTGTTTCTCCCTGCACACAGCCTGCAGCCAGCCACAAAGATCTCACACCCCGCTAACCCTACAAGCACAGCACCTACATACACACACAGACTAACAAGACACAGGTGAGGGGGGAGCAATTAGACACAGGTGAGGGGGGAGGAGCCATCACAGGGCACCAGGTGAACACAATCCCAAACAGAGATCACCTCCAGTCCAGTGTAATAATGTATGCTGATGATTCCACAATATACAGTACAGCATCAACATGCAGTGAGTTAAACAATCTACTTAAAATAGAGATTAAAGCCATAGCAGACTGGGTCAACAATAACAAACTGGTACTCTACATTGCAAAACCAAAGTGTATTTGTTAATATACACCCCTAAAGTCCTATCCTATATTATGTGATATACATATCTTTATGTTACATGTTGCTCAGTATGATATGATAAACTGTGTTATATGCTGCTGCAGGAAGGATACTGTATATTGTAGAATATCTATTAAAGATAGCTATATACAGTACTGTATATCTGCACTCACTCACACTGCAACAGCACCCCCTGCTGTTCCTTATCAGACATGCATGATAAGTGATCGTTGCTCAGTATGATAAACTGTGTTATATATGCTGCAGGAAGGATACTGTATATTGTTGAATATATATATGAAAGATAGCTATATACTGTACTGTATATCTGCACTCACACTGCAACAGCACCCCCTGCTGTTCCTTATCAGACAAGAACGGAACATGACACAAGTATGAATAAATGAATGTGGGAATAAATACAGCAATAAATACATGTGGTAATAAATACATGAATGTAAAAATAGATACATAAAAGCAATAGGGAAAGTGCAATATTTGATTTGTGTATGAATGCAGTAGGGAAGGTGCAATATTTGATTTATGTATAAATACAATAGGGAAAACTGCAATATTTGATGATGTATGAATGCAATAGGGATATGTGCAATGGGGAAAGTGCTGTACCTGTATGTTTCTTGTTTGTTTCTTTGCCATGTGATATGTGATCTCTGTTCTGTATCTATGAGTGATTGACCTGAATGTTTTATGTTTATTATCTCGATGCCCAAGACAAATTTCTCCCAAGGGAGACAATAAAGCTCTATCTTATCTTATCTGTCTATTGTTGAATATATATGAAAGATAGCTATATACTGTATATAACATTAGATTAATTGTAATTCAATGTACATATCAATAATTAATGGATACAAGGATAACTTTGCTGTTAATGAACATTATGTGATTATACATGATTATATCAAATCAAATCAAATCAGGTTTTATTTATAAAGCACATTTAAAAGCGATTTTTGGTCGAGCCAAAGTGCTGTACATGTAATAAAAAAAACACATTACTACAAAACACAATAAACGACAATAAATTACAACAGATATAACTTAAAAAAAAAACAAAATAAGAATAAAACACACGGAAAAGTCAGAAGTCGTGCTCCGCTCTAATTAGAAAGCCAGAGAGAAGAAGTGAGTTTTTAGAGTGGATTTAAAAACCCCTACGGTCTGGGCCGACCTCACATGGAGGGGCAAAGTGTTCCAGAGCCTAGGGCCAGCTGCTGCGAAGGCTCGGTGCCCTCGGGTTTTGAGCCTGGTTTTGGGCACTACCAGCAGCAGCTGGTCAGCATATGTGTAGATAAGCTGTATAAATAATGGTTAACATGTCACAAATCATAAACAAATCTGGGACTGTCTGCAGAACCTAACAGGGAAAGGGCATAAAAGATTATCTCGAGCCGGTTTCTCAAACTTACCTACCCCACCTTTAATTATTTAAATAATATTTAAGCTTCTTATAAGTGAAAATGTTTAAAAGAGAAGGGTTTAGAAAAAGTGTCTTTACTATAGGAAATATGCATTACACAGTTGCCTACAATGATATGCAGGCATTTCTTTACATTTTATTTTTGTTAACGAGAAACATCTGTTAGAACAGGCCCAGCCGAAATTACATTGGCCCACCCAAAATTTAAATCCTGGCGCCGCAGCTGCTGTATTCCCCAAGATCTAACCCCTCAGCAAACAAATCCCAGTCTGTGTGTTCAAAACAGTCTTGCAGCAATGAGGTGGCTTCCTCAGACCACACTTGTACTGTCCTGATAGCTGGTTTTGTTTTGCAGATATGTGGTTTGTAAGCTGGAATCATAATTAGTGAGATGTGGTCAGATTGTCCAAGATGTGGGGATTATGTTGCTTTAAATGCCCCTGGAATGTTTGTGTAGATGTTGTGGTTCAGCCAGATCTCTGTGATGATCGGAAGCGCCGGTCTGTACGGGTTAGCCTTTAGCCTAGACCTTAGCCCGGCTCACTTACCACGCTTCTGTCTCCTCTCCTTCCGCCGCCGCCTCGCTGGTGGGACGGTGAAAAAGATTGCCTCCGGGCTGCGTAGAATCTACGGAGGGATGACAGTTGTGTCCAAACGGAGATCAGTTCTGAAAGAAAAATAATTTAGCTCAGTTATGTATTAAAGCAGGGGTGCCCAACCTTTTTTGAACCGAGAGCTACTTTTAAAGTTGCCAGTGTGCCGAGATCTACCAGTCCAAATAGAGAGGCGTAGCCATTACTGACAGCGTACTACCAGGAAAATACACACTTCTACTTGTATAAAACTGACCTTTGTACGATTAATACTTCATAAAATACTGCTGATCATTTATCTTACCTCTTTCTAATCTACACACATACAAGTATTTAACTGAAGTTACACAACGGTGTTGTTGATACAGAGTTGGAGTTTATTCACACGTCACATACCACAGTGGGTAATGTTTTCAAGAAACATTGAACAGTGCTGCCACATATGACACAGGAAAAAAAGACTCTGAACCCTTTCTTTGCCATTATATAAAAATAGTGTTGCTCCAAAAGTATAAATTAGGCTTACTAATAAGACAACTCAGATCTGAAGCTACATGCATGCTTGACAAAGTGCAATAAAAAAGACAAAATTAATAGAATCAAACCCTTTTCTTGTTGCATTTTAGTAGAGTATAAAAAGAAATGCCTTTAAAATAGGATGCAAGCAACACTAGTTTCTTAACCTGAATTGATAATAGACTATAATCAATTTAAGTTTGCATTATTGTTATACCATTTTGTACAATAATTATAATGAATAAGTTCAAACAAACTAAAACTTACAGCTGATTAATAACGGTATCTAACTTGAGTTTTTATTATATCAAAAACCTGTTGAAATGCTACTGTTATTTTTACTGTCCCCAAAAAGCGCGTCGGCAGCCTCCAGGAATGCTTCTTTCACAACTTTGCCATCTTTGAAAGACTTCATGTGTTTCGCAAGAACGTCACTGACACGATAAGATGCTATGGTAGCAGCCTTGCTCTTGTTGTTGGGCCTGGTGAAAATGGACTGCTGTGCATTTAGCTGTCCTTTCAGGTCCCTCACCTTTTGGGAGCGTAGGGCAGAATTAGGAGGGAATTCCGTCTCGTAGCGTTTGTGCACTGTTTTGAAATGCCGCTCCTAAATTACCCTTCTTCGGGAAAGCCACGCTCGCATTGCAGATGAGACAGATGGACTTTGAATTGGAATAGATACAAAAATAATCATCCTCCCACTCGGAGTGAAAATGATATATTTTGGGCTTTTTTGCTTCTGCTAGGGCTGTGCAATTAATCGTATTTTAATCGCAATTACGATTTTGGCCTGCCACAATTACGAAAACAACATAATCGTAAAAAACGATTATTTTGCTTTGCTTGGTTGTGACCGTGCACTGCAACATATTGGATCTAATTTATTTTAGTCTAATTTATTTGTATTTATCATATTTACATATGTTTAGTAGCTTGTTGAAGTGCGCTCCAAAATATTTGTTGATCTTGTTTATTGGTATTTATTATTTTGATATTATTTATTTAAATGTAAATATAAATGTATCATTTAATTTATTTTTTGTATTGGTTTTTAAGTTGAATTATACGTTCAGGGTAATCAACAGTTAAAAAGATACTGTTCAAATTATTATTTGTATTTGTTTTAAAGTTCAATAAATGGATGTTTTCAAAGTCAATGAATAATCGTATTTAATAATCGTGATATCAATTATTGACCAAAATAATCGTGATTATGATTTTTGCCATAATCGCACAGCCCTAGCTTCTGCCATAATTGCGGTCTTGTGTGTGTGCGGACTGTCACTCCTGTTGACACGGACAACGTCAGCTAACTAGTGCCCACTGCCAACCAGCCACGCCCCGACACATGGGATCACGCCGGCCAATCACAAAGCTTTGATGCGTTCAAGTGCATTATTCTGGCACAGGAAGATTATGTTATAGGACATTAACGATAAAACAGAATATTGTTGTTCTATTTTTAGACACATCTCGCGATCGACTGGGAATCTCCCCTGTATTAAAGGCTACTACCTTGCTGCTAGAAAGTAAACATGCTAAAACGTATATAAACAAACAGAGAGCCAAGCCGCTGCGTCTGCATCTTACGTGTGTGTGTGTCTCACCTGAGTGATGGTGCTCTCCTCCACCGTGTTCTCTCCCATCTCTCTGTTGACGTACAGCAGAGCGAACAGGAAGCCAGCGCGACCGTACAGGAGTTCATCAGAGTCACTGAGGACTGAACTCTGGAGGAACACACACACACACACACACACACACACACACACACACACACACACACACACACACACACACACACACACACACACACACACACACACACACACACACACACACACGTTTTGCTATACTTGTGAGGACCATGACCCAAGGGTAGGGTGTGAGGACCCCCCTTTCTGCTATAGCCACAAAGATGAAAAAAATATCTCTAACACAAGATGGGGGTAGTGAGTCAGAAAGTCACTTAAAATGTTAAAACACAAATTTTCACACAAGTGGTGAATTTGGTCGGTGTTGTGAGGACCGGCCAGTTGCTAGGCAGATTTAAGTGTGTGTTTTTCCCAGCAGTTTTGACAAGTTTTCTTCTCAAAAACCTTTTATGAGCCCTATGGCCCACAGCATTAAAGATTGGCATTGCACATAAGAGAAATGAAAAGACTAGAAATAAACAATTCTAAAATGTAAACATCACAAATAGAAATAAAACAGCATTCAAAAAGTAGAAAATATACATGTTGAAATACCAATTTACAGTAAACAAAATAAATATAAAGCAGGATATTATATACATTAAGTGTGTAGGAATGGAATATTAAATTAAGTATACATGTAAAATGTACAGTGTGAGTTTAAGTCCAGTTATCCAAAGAGATAAGAGATTGTTGAATCCTAAAACCTTATTTATGTAATATTCTATAATGATATGTTTCAGTCCCTGCCTGCAGGCCCCTGTATTTAATTTAAAGTCTATGCCGGTGTATATGTCTCTCTCAGTTTCTTAAATCCTCACCTTCTTCTCTTCTCCCATGTTGTTTTGTTACTAACCCTTTTGCCCTCTGTCTGTGTGAGTGGTTGGTGTTTCTTTCTTGCTGTATGGATGTGGCTCCCATCTTTAGGCCTCCCAATGCTGTCCCTGGTCCTGCTGTCCCTGCATGGCCCTGCTCCTCCTGCATCCCTCACAGCCATTCCCATTGTTTCATGCATTTACATACCATATTCTGTCTTTGCTTTCTAGTCTTGATACCTCCCTTGTGTATTAAACAGTATTATAAGCCATACTGTGTTATGTCCTAAGTATTCACTCTTTCAGGAAACTAAGGTTGCATTCACACCTAATAGTCCTCTTCTTTGGTGTGTTAAAACATTATAAACACATATAATGACAGACTGCAGTAAGGAGGGCTCTGATCAGATTGTACCACAGCCTTTTGTTGTACACAGGGGACCAGTGAGGTGAGCAGTCATAAGCAAATATAGCCTAGCTTATAGGCCAAACCGCACCAAGCGGTTGAACGCACCAGGGTTCGATTCAACCAGACTAAACAAGGCTGGTGTGAACATGACCTAAGACAAGGTATTACTTCCTTCACAAAACAAACAATGCAAGAACTATAATCACAGATTGATTTATTTGACAGGTGTGTTGAACTACAGTTACAAAAACACTCACCTACTGTCCATTGACTCTAACTCTACATTAACATTTCTCTCTTCTAACTCTACATTGACTCTACTAACTACTTGTGTCACAGAGTGAACCACTTGTTTTTGGTGAGATTTCGTGGAAACAACACACTATTGGAAAAATGTCACGTTTGCTTAATTAAGCCATTATGTGTGGAAATTCTATGTGATAAATGTATCTTTCAAATACGTTTTCTGTCTGTGTAACAATCCCAAAGGTATGATTGAGTGCCAGCGTGCATTATTGAGCCAAATTGTCCATTGTCCTGGGTTGACAGTGTCAGACATTTGAACACATTTTCCTTTAAATCTGAAACGTATATGTAGTTTTGTAAAATTTGCTACTGATTACGATTTTACAAAATAACTTCACTGCTGAGATCAAGGGACAAGGCAACACTGTCCCAACAGGCAGAGGAACAATAGTGAATGATAAACAAACCATCTGTTTTACTTGAGAGAGAAAACTAAGGCAAATTCAAGAAATCTTACACAATCTGTTCAACTAGTCCTTCCGCCCAAATAACAGATTTGTTAAATGAGAATTCTACAATCTGGCAAACCAATCTTCAGGATGGCATCATTTGACAGTGCTCTCCAAAACTTTCACAAATGATTTGTAAAGCCATATTCACACAGGATTATCATTACGGGACCTTATGTCATTTAGAAAGAACAGTCATGGCAGACTCATATTGGATTTAAGATCACAGTCAATAACTGTAATAATAACAAATAACTAGAGGCCTCCACGCAGGGCTGGACTGGCCATCTGGCATACCGGGCATTTTCCCGGTGGGCCGACGTGCCTTTTGGGCCGACACGTCATTTTTTTTTTTTTCTGAAGTCCCGGCCCATAAGACGGGTAGATTGGCCCTCTGTTTAAATGTTTTTAGTAATTGACACTGGGCCGGCCCAATCAAATCTTTAATCACCTCCCCCTTTGGGCCGCTCGGTGTGCATCATTAAATCACGCCCCCAGGAGGTGAGCCGGCCGTTGAAGCCAAATCGCCTTTTTTTTCGAGAAAAAAAAAAGTTCGAGTTAGAAATGGAGAAGGCGAAGGCGAAGACGAAGGCCAAGCGAAAAGGGGGAGCAGAAAAATTGCGGGCAAGAAAAAAGCAGGCCCTTCGTGCTGATGTTGCCGCTTGTGTCAAAATAACCGACATGTTTAGTACAGGTGCAGGTCCATATTCAGCACCCGTGGCCGATATTGGTGGTGGTGAGGAAGATGATGAGAGGGAGAGAGATCCGCGCGAGTGGGGAGAGGGAGGAGAACTCGCGGTAAGCAGAAGCTAAGAAAATTAGGAAAAGATTATTATTAAGGTTATGATACTCTGTAGTTCTGGAACCCATTAATATCCCCTTGATGAAGCACTAATAAGACAAATATTATTAGAGAAACATTCGTTAGCCTACAAGCTAGTAAGCTGGCTATTTTAGGTTTTCCCTGGCAAGTTAAAATATAGCTTAATGGGACTCTGATACGTTGTCTCATTGAAAGAATGTCATTATTTTGTTAACCACCATTCATGAACAATTACTGTCAGCTGGCAGCTTGTTTAGTTTATTTACTTATGTGTTTATAAGGGCAACAGTGGTCTTTTGGGACCTGAAAAAAATGTTTATAGTCAGCTTTTTGTGGTAGTTTTGATTGACAATATATAGAATGAATAATATAGAAATAGAAGAAAAAATGTAGGCACACATGTAGTTTTGACCATTAACTGTGTGGTATTGTTATGTCAATGCCTATTTGTATGGACCTCTATCAGGGACCAAAGAGGTCACCTGCATCCTTTTTGACTCTCCCAAAGCCCCCCAACTACACTCACACATGCAAACAGACACACACACACACACACACACACACACACACACACACACACACACACACAGAGAGGAATGGACGCTGGACATAGTGCCCCTCTCCACAACAAGCATTCATTTTAGTTATTTCAGTCTAGTATATAAGTTACTTTGTGTGTACAGTATATATATACAGTATATATATCTTGCTAGTTGTGTACTTTTGTAATTTATGTGGGATTTCTGTCAAATGTTGCTTCAACTCTCTTTGTAAATTTAAATCTGTCTCTTTCAAACCTATTCTCAGGAAAAAAAATAAAGACAGTGGATAGTATTTTTGGTTAAACCTGTGTTCCTTCAGTTCTGTGTGCTCTGTGAGGTTCTGAGAAACCAGCCGCCTAAGACTTGCACTATAGCCCCTTGCGTGCGTCAATCAATCAATCACATTTTATTTATATAGCCCAATATCACAAATTACAATTTGTCTCAGAGGGCTTCACAGTGTGTACAGGTACGACATCCTCTGTCCTTAGACCCTTGCAGCGCTCAAGGAAAAACTCCCCAAAACAGACCCCACAATTAACAGTGGGAAGTAGGAAGAAACCTCTGTGAGAGCAACAGAAGAGGGATCCCTCTCCCAGGACGGACAGACGTGCAATAGGTGTCGTGTGTACAGATGAAAAAGGCAATACAATTACAGCGATTAAAAAAAGGATGGAAAAATTAAATGAAAGCGTCAATGTATATAAAAAGATGCCGTCGACTCATCCTGTAGACTCATCTGGTCCTATCTCTATTGTGTTGTCATAGAAAGGGGAGGCAGGGCACTATAGGGTCCCCCCCCCCTAAATTCACTAGAAGTCATCATTTAAGGGGTTATTTTTAAAACTTTTCTTCTGTGGGGGGCATACCCCCCCAGACCCCCCTATTAGTGCTCGGTCACTGTTCGCTTTGTGAGAGGGTTTGAAGGTCTAATTTCTAATGATTGATAGTTACACATACTTGTGGTATGTATTAGTTTTGTTTGCCCCTGGTACGTAAAAAGGATAATAATAGCGTTTTTTAAAATTATACTGAGTTATTCTTCTTGTCAGGAACCGCTACTATTCGTTTGTTTTATGGATTTGGGCCGGTCTGG
The DNA here is from genome assembly GCF_902827165.1 of Trematomus bernacchii. Classification (NCBI taxonomy): domain Eukaryota; kingdom Metazoa; phylum Chordata; class Actinopteri; order Perciformes; family Nototheniidae; genus Trematomus; species Trematomus bernacchii. The sequence continues at coordinate 33,296 of NW_022988125.1, forward strand.
GTCTAAATGCCAGGGCCGATTTGCTGTCCCAGTCCAGCCCTGCCTCCACGTAATACTAGTAACTTAAGAATTCAACTTATGAACGTTTTCTGATTGGCCACTGGTAAAGGTTGGGCAACTCGTATTTGACCCTGAAGATTTTTGTCCTGTTTGGGGCAGTGAGAACAAGATGTGACACAACACTGACATCTACGGTGGCCCTGAAGTGCAAGTCAAAACAACATTTCACAAAACGCTACAGCATTTCAGGAAACACCACAGCATTTCAGGAAACACCACAGCATTTCAGGAACCACCACAGCATTTCACAAAACACCACAGCATTTAAACTTATACGGAAAGGGTATTCCTTTAGGGAGAACACTTCTTGTTTGTGATTGGACAGAGCCAGCCAGAGAAGCACTGCTGTGATTGGTTGTTTTTACTGCCAGTCAAGAAATGACGCTTCGTGATTGGTCAGCACCCGACAGCGCAACATGCCCCAAAACATCAGCCGTTAGCTGTTAGCACACAGAGCTCACAGCTCCTCATATCTGTTCAGAAACTGGACAAAAGTTAAACAAGTACAAACCACAGACTGTCTGTGTCATGGTGAATACAGTCGCAGCTTTATTTATGTCTGTATGCCGTTGTTCTGAGTGTGGACGGAGCAGCTACAGGTTAGTTTATCCTGATCGATCCGATCTCCATTCAGAAAACACGCATTTTAAAAGGTTTCTCCTGCCGTCTGTCTGCAGACTTGTCAAAGCATTAATTCATGGTTTTTACTAACCGGTATCAGTATGTTGTTACTTCATCATTTTGAAACGTGTATTACAATTAAATCACGGTAAAATATGTTCATTTTGTTGTAGTCTACCATAGTATTTACAGGGAGATAAGCCCCGAATATTCGCATCGCTCTAATCGTGATTTAATTGTAATACACGTTTCAAAATGATGCCGAAGTAACAACATACTGATACCGGTTAGTAAAAACCATGAATTTATGCTTTGACAAGTCTGCAGACAGACGGCAGGCGAAAAACCTTTTAAAATGCGTGTTTTCTGAATGGAGATCGGATCGATCAGGATAAACTAACCTGTAGCTGCTCCGTCCAAACTCACAACGGCCTATACAGACATAAATAAAGCAGCGACTGTATTCGCCATGACACAGGCAGTCTGTGGTTTGTACATGTTTAACTTTTGTCTAGTTTCTGAACAGATATGAGGAGCTGTGAGCTCTGTGTGCTAACAGCTAACGGCTGATGTGTTGGGACATGTTGCGCTGTCGGGTGCTGACCAATCACTTAGTGTCATTTCTTGACTGGCAGCAAAAACAACCAATCACAGCAGTGCTTCTCTGGCTGGCTCTGTCCAATCACAAACAAGAAGTGTTCTCCCTAAAGGAATACCCTTTCCGTATAAGTTGAAATGCTGTGGTGTTTTATGAAATGCTGTGGTGGTTCCTGAAATGTTGTTTTGACTTGCACTTCAGGGCCACCGTAGACATCACCATATTTCACACGGTGAACATGCTAGCACACAGCTGCTTATCTACACTCGGAAATACGGCGCGACATTAGCATTCATTTAGAGTCATGTATCTCTCAGTGCACTTTTTTTTACCAGGGACTTTCATCAGCGTAATCCAATTGCCAAGTTGACTCCACACAGCCTTTTTTTCTGCCTCACTCCAGGGCCTTCTTTGGTTTCCCTTCTGTACAGCAGAACCTTAATGAACAGTAAACAAAAAGACGATCACTCAATGAAAGTCAACAAAAGTAAACTGCTAGCAGTCATCAACAGGGCTGACTCGTGGGTTAAAAAAATGCAGTTAGTGAGTAAAAGTAAGTAAGTAAATGAGTAGGTTCAAGGAAGTTAGAAAGTATATGCAATGTAAGATTGTACAATGTGATGTTATGCAAGAATGTTAGAAAGCAAATAAGTATAAAGTAGTAAAGCCTATATTTTAGTAATTAGTAAAGGTGTAGTAACACTAAAAAGTGGTACTTATTTAAATGCCAACAGCAAATACCCTAATATGATATATATTATAGACCTTATTGTATTGTGTGAAAGCCTCCAAATGTTTGTAGGATAAATCGCGAACAATTGTGGATGCCTTCCAGCTGGACACCTGATCTCCAGGGCGGGGTAGTGATGTATGAAAACGGCCCAGTCACAGGGCTTTCACCTGGGGCTGACTGGAGATGATTTTCCTCGGTCCAGAGCATGGAGTGAGCCCTACTTGCCCGCTCCAAGTGCAATCTTTTTGGGGAGAGTATGGATGTCTCCCTGCAGGAAAGGAGTGGTGAAGTGATGTAACTAATGTATTTAGCCCAGTAACAGGGCTTTCATCAGGGGCTGCCTTAAGAGACAGGTGTACCGCCCCATTCAAACTCCCCACTGCCACACTGTCCCCGGAGCGGGTCTCTCCAGTCAGCCCCAGGTGACTGGGCCGTATTCATACATCACTACCCCGCCCTGGAGATCAGGTGTCCAGCTGGAAGGCATCCACAATTGTTCGCGACTTATCCTACAAACATTCGGAGGCTTTCACACAATACAATAAAGTCTATATTGTATATTTTATTAGGGTATTTAGGGTACAGCAATGTGTTGTATGTATGTGTGTGTGTAAGTGTATTTCCGCGACACACATATCACACAAATTAAATATCAAACTTTAATTCTGCCCGTGACTCGTTATTTAATTGTGGTTATAAAAATGTGGTTATAACATTTTTTTTCTATAAAGATTTATTGTCACAGCTACTAAAAGTGTGTTATAATTTTAAGTGTACATTCATTTGATACATACCAGTTGATCGTTTTGCTTTCTTCTTCTTTCCATTATCTGTGAAAACAACAAATTACCTTTGAGAAAATCCTCAATGAATTAAAATGGTACACAGCAGTCTAAATGCACACCATTAAATACTGAAACTCATAATTATTAAAGGCATTTAAGTGCAATAAAGTCACAAATTGATAGCCTACTTTAAGCTTCAAATAAATATCAGTGGCCATTATTAACAATCCAGCTAGACCCTCTTGCACGATACAGGTGACGATTAATAGTGCCTTTACGGTAATAGCCTAGTACAAGGGTACAATAATGCATGTTTTTCTGATATCTTTGAGTAATATTTAACATAAGTCCTTAATAAGGCTGACACTGTTGGACTCAGTACTAGTTTGACTGCTACCAGAAATAAAATGAAGTACTTCTCTTACTCTTTTAACTCTATTTCTCCCTCTCTCGTCTGTATCAGCAGGTTCTGGATGAAGCCTCTTGTGCTCGGGTCGTGAGAGCTCTGTTAAGAGAGAAACGAACATCAGACATTAAGAGTTACTTTAACATTAGAATGATCTTTCATGCCATTTGCAATCAATAATGAAAGCAATCAGTATTTATTTCCTGTACAAACTTATAACACTTCACAATAACAACATATCAACTACATAGTAATACAAAAGCAACCACCTGATAAACATATTGTCATGTCCTTTTAATTGGTTGGCTCTCTCTCTCTCTCCCTCTCTCTCTCTCCCTCCCTCTCTCCTTCTCTCCCTCTCTCCTTCTCTCCCTCTCTCCTGACAGCCTGTCAGTATCTCATGCAGCTCACTGATCCAGTAATGAGTGAAGAATAAATATATGTATAACTAGTTTAACTTGTTCCAGAGGTAGATAAAATAGCTAAGTGTGTTAGGTCTAACTCTTAGTGTGTGTTTTGCTCCGCTCACCAGTCCCTCACAGCGGGTGGAGCTGCAGGATTTCTGCTTCACACACGTACCGCTATTTTATTGTCATTTTCGGACACCTTAAAATACTGCCAGACTGGTGGTGAACTTATTTTGGCGAGCTTGTTTTGCTGCGCACAGAGAAAAGTGTCATGTATTTAACCTGCGGGCTGTGACTCCTGATCGGAGCAGAGACACATGCTCACTAAACCGAAAAACTATATCCGGTCACAGAGATCTGCTATTTTAAAGTAAAGTCAACACATATCGACCCGAACGAACGAAATTAGTTTGAACATAGCCTATAGTTTTTTGTATATGACAAATTTGCGAGGGTGATGACGTCAGAGCATCATCCATTTTAACAAACAAAATATATTATAAAAGGCATAATATATTTTATAAATGTAAGTGTATGTAGTTTGAGATGGTAGAGATTACATATGTATTAGTTAGATAAAAATATACAAATGTATCAGGCAACATTTTAGATGTTACAGTCTTGCCTTAATTATTTTAGATGTCAGGTTAAAAACGCATGCATTTTTGCATTCATATTTTATATATTTGACATGCAACACCATACATTAAAATAAATGTGAGACTTACGCTTTGTGTTCTGCTCTCTTACATGCTAACGTTAGCTTAATTTAGAGTTTAGCCTAGCCTCAGCAGTTCCACTCATGCCGGAGAATGCTAAAACATTAAACAACCTAACATAGTTAAATATATAAAATATCACTTACCTGGAGCAGTTGTGTGTGTTTTTCCTGCTGTAATTCGTTACTCATTGCTGTGTTGCTTCTTTCACACACCATGTGGAGCTGCTTCTCAGTCTCAGTAATCTTCTTCTGTGCCGATTTATATATACAGTCTATGGTGCCGATCCATGTTTGTAATGATGCGTTCAGGTGCAGATGTAAAGTACATTGCGTCTTCATGTTGGAGTTTGCAAAATGTTTCAAAACCAAAATATTTCTTATGAAGTGAATTGCTCTCACTTGAAATAACTATCCCTAATAAGATTTGTAAGGAGAGATTACTTAACATAGTGTAGAAACTGTAATAGGGACTTCTTACTGAGTCGGGGACAGTAAAACTGTAATTGTTGTATTGCATGAATGCAGCATTAGCTGCTTTGAAGTTTTAGCGCCAAATGTGGTATTCAATTGCTCTGCAGGTTTGCAGGTTCATAATGTGCATGAACTTCTTGATTAACCACTCCCCTCCCCCACCCTGACCTGGACTTCACACCCCTGAAACACAGAGGCACAGAGGAACATGCAGTATGGTTTAAATGCATTCTGAGCAATATCTCAACAGAACTTAAAATCTATTTTACTCTCTATCTTTTGTTTAATAAAAATGAGTGCACAATTATATACACACATATATATATATTTCCATTTACCATTTATACAATTTTCTAGACATTTTAAATTAAAATATTATTTAATAACTATATATATATTAAGAATGAACAGGGTCAGTAAAACTGTATCTATCTATCTATCTATCTAAGATAGATGGATAATCATCTATCTATCTATCTATCCATCTATCCATCAATCAATCTATCTATCCATCTATCTATCCATCAATCAATCAATCAATCAATCAATCAATCTATCCATCTATCCATCTATCCATCTATCCATCAATCTATCTATCTATCTATCTATCCATCTATATATTGACAATGCATTTAATGATTAATATCTTGTTATTATTCTATTAACCTTGCAGGACAATTTTATGTTATTTGAATTTTCACAATTTCTATGATTTTATCTTCAGATGATTGCCTCATTCGATTATTGAAAATATTAGAGCTATCTCTGAAAACAAACCCCTTTTACTAATGTATAACAAGTAATACCTAACTATCTAATATGCTTCCTTAATACAGGTCCAAATGTTCAATGGCTCTTTGCCCAACAATACAATGACAGCAGTTTCACACTGACATAGTGTTGGCTACCCTTGATAAATGAAAAAAGTGTGTTTAACCCTTGTAGTGAGAACTGCTGCTGGTCTAATATGAAACTACATTGATATAGTTCAAATCAGACCAGCAGTAATTTCCTTGAGAATTGATCCAGACCAATTTCAAGTACATACATCATTTTATGATGGTTATAACTTATCAGAGATAAGAGGTCCAACTTGAGCCTTTGGAATCTGAGGCAATGCTAGTTGATGGTCAAATGCAAAGAGAAAGAGAAAGAGGGAGAGAGTGTTATGAAAGTGTGAGAGAGGGAGAATCGGAGCAAAAGGTTACAATAGCCACGATTCAGAAGCGGTGAATTAAGCAAGCAAATATTTTAGCCAACACAACCAAGTACATAAAATCGAGTAACAGAGCCATTAGTGTATATTTAATAGTTCAACACAACTGTAAGCACAACGAAATGTAGGTTATTTAAAGTAGAATATGAAACGAATGGGGCCTTTTTGAGTGACACTTGGAGACGTGGACGTGCAGGGAAAGCGCGCAGAGAAATGTAGGTTATTTAAAGTAAAGTAGCCTACGTCTAGATGAAGCATAGTGAAGATTGTGCACGTGAATCATTTTGTTGAATTTCTGAATGGAGATCTGATCGATTAGACTAAGTTAACATATCTGCTCCGTCAACACTCACAACACCGTCCTACAGACATAAATACTGTAAAGCAGTGACTGTATCCACCATACCTCAGACAGTCTTTGGTTTGTACATTTATAACTTTTCTCCAGTTTCTGAACAGATATGAGGAGCTGTGATCTCTGTGTGCTAACAGCTAACAGCTAACGGCTAACAGTTAATGGCTACTGTTTTAGTTTTTTGGTGTCAAGTTCCTTGTCTGGATGGAATATCTGTGAACGACTCAGGTGTGAATGCCATGTCAGACTTGGACAAGTCCTTCCTGAATTGTGTTAATTGATGAAATCTGCTTATCTAAAAAACGGCTTGGATCATCTCCACCATCCATTACCAACATAGATAATATGTATTCATAAAGTAACCTAGTTGTCTTTCCATTTTCTTTAGCAAGTTTGCAAGGAACTGGGAATTGAAATCAAGTCTTTAAGAAGTAATTGAAAGGTTTGGATATGTTGTACATATATATACACAGATCTTGTACTTGAGTAAATGTAGAAGTACTCAGATCTTGTACTTGAGTAAATGTAAAAATAGCATCAGGATTCAGGGAGTCAACAACGGGAGAAATGGCAATATTGCTGTGGCTCGTTTCACTGTGCATCTTCAAAGCTTCCATTTGCAAAGCATGCTTCTGCAGCTGCAGGTGCACCTGATAGCCCTCCCCTCCCCCACTCTGACCAAGCTGTGACCTCTGCAACAAGAAAGAGGCAGGACAGAGCAGTATGAGGCTTATTCAGCTTAACTCTATGATATACAGTAATATATATATATATATATATATATATATATATACAGGGTTTGGAGGGTTACTTTGTAAATGTAGTTAGTTCCTGAATACTGAATACATGGCTCTGAAAGTAATCCGAATCCGAATAGTTACGTGTCTTAAAAAAGTAACGTATTCAGATTACTTTTAGAATACTTTTGGAATACTTTATTTTTCCATAACAGATGGGTATGTTTTGGTGAACAGGAGACACTTATTTTACTGTTGTAATGGCTTATCAAGAGCACAACTCAAACACAACATCTTTGTGTCATTCTGGACAGCTCCCTCTCATTTGCACCCCACATAAAAAAAACATCACTCGGACTGCATTCTTCTCCAGACTTCGCCCTGTCTCAATCCAGCACTGAAGTCCTGGTTCATGCATTCGTCACATCCCATATTGACTATTGTAATACCATGCTCTCAGGCCTTCCCATCAAACTCCTCAATAAACTTCAAATCATTCATAACTCTGCTGCCCGGATCATCACCCGCACCAAGTCCTCTGACCACATCACCCCCATCCGTCTGCATTGGCTACCTGTAAAATACTGGATAGACTTCAGTCACGTCACGCAGCTTTCCCCTGAGAGATTTCTACGGGGAGAAGCTCAGCTAAAATATTACATGTACAGCACTTTGGCCCGACCAAAAATCGCTTTTAAATGTGCTTTATAAATAAACCTTGATTTGATTTGATTAAACGCTGCGGTGATTAAATGCAATGTTATGCTCCTAACCACTTCAAGCTTTATTTCTGAAACAGTATGGAGCTCAAACCTTTCTCTTTACCACAAGGGCATTACGTTACACATATTCTCTCCAGTAGCCTACAGCGTTAGCTCCATGGTTAGCTCTGAGTGTTAGCATGCTTGCTAATGTAAACACACAGCGTATTACTCCCAAAACACGCTGCGCATTGTTTCTGATACAGCACATAGCTTGACATGTTTCTTTCTTAAGTGTTTACCGCTAGAACAGTGCCATTATATGTATTATATATAACAACTTTACTCTAAGCCTCCAGCAGACATCCTGCTGAATACACAGACACACAGCGCTGTGACTGTATACAGAGACGATAGGTTGGGTCGTGTCACGTGTGCCGGAGAATATAGGTTGGGACGTGTTACGTGTGCCGGAGATGATAGGTTGGGACGTGTCACGTCGGCCGGATGTCGCCAATGACGTTATAGGAGCGAAAATTCTGGATCTGCTTGTTAGCACCCTCCTTTTTTAGAGAGAGGTGTGGGTACGA
>NW_022988126.1:0-47132 GCF_902827165.1 Trematomus bernacchii
GGGGACACATGTTGATGAAGAAGAGACATGAAGAAGAGGGGACACATGTTGATGAAGAAGAGACATGAAGAAGAGGGGACACATGTTGATGTAGAAGAGACATGAAGAAGAGGGGACACATGTTGATGTAGAAGAGACATGAAGAAGAGGGGACACATGTTTGATGTAGAAGAGACTGAAGAAGAGGGACACATGTTGATGAAGAAGACATGAAGAAGACACATGTTTGATGAAGAAGAGACATGAAGAAGAGGGGACACATGTTGATGTAGAAGAGACATGAAGAAGAGGGGACACATGTTGATGTAGAAGAGACATGAAGAAGAGGGGACACATGTTGATGAAGAACATGACATGAAAAGAGGGACACATGTTGATGAAGAAAGACATGAAGAAGGGGACACAGTTTGATGTAGAAGAGACATGAAAGAGGGACACATGATGTAGAAGAGACTGAAGAAGGGGACACATGTTGATGAAGAAGAGACATGAAGAAGAGGGACACATGATGTAGAAGAACATGAAGAAGAGGGGACACATGTTGATGAGAAGAGACATGAAGAAGAGGGGACACATGTTGATGTAGAAGAGACATGAAGAGGGGGACACATGTTTGATGTAGAAGAGACATGAAGAAGGGGACACATGTTGATGTAGAAGAGACATGAAGAAGAGGGGACACATGTTGATGAAGAAGAGACATGAAGAAGAGGGACACATGTTGATTAGAAATAGACATGAAGAAGAGGGGACACATGTTGATGAAGAAGAGACATGAAGAAGAGGGGACACATGTTGATGAAGAAGAGACATGAAGAAGAGGGACACATGTTGATGTAGAAGAGACATGAAGAAGAGGGACACATGTTGAGTGAAGAAGAGACATGAAGAAGGGGACACATGTTGATGAAGAAGAGACATGAAGAAGAGGGACACATGTTGATTTAGAAGAACATGAAGAAGAGGGGACACATGTTGATGTAGAAGAGACATGAAGAAGTGGGACACATGTTGATGTAGAAGAGACATGAAGAAAGGGGACACATGTTGATGAAGAAGAGACATGAAGAAGAGGGGACACATGTTGATGAAGAAGAGACATGAAGAAGAGGGGACACATGTTGATGAAGAGAGACATGAAGAAGAGGGACACATGTTGATGTAGAAGAGACATGAAGAAAGGGGACACATGTTGATGAAGAAGAGACATGAAGAAGAGGGACACATGTTGATGTAGAAGAGACATGAAGAAGAGGGGACACATGTTGATGAGAGAGACATGAAGAAGAGGGACACATGTTGATGAAGAAGAGGGACACATGTTGATGTAGAAGAGACATGAAGAAGAGGGGACACATGTTGATGAAGAAAGACATGAAGAAGAGGGACACATGTTATGAAGAAGACATGAAGAGAGGGGACACATGTTGATGTAGAAGAGACATGAAGAAGGGGACACATGTTGATGAAGAGACATGAAGAAGAGGGACACATGTTGATGAAGAAGATACATGAAGAAGAGGGACACATGTTGATGTAGAAGAGACATGAGAAGAGGGGACACATTTGATGTAGAAGAGACATGAAGAAGGGGACACATGTTGATGAAGAGAACATGAAAAGAGGGACACATGATGTAGAAGACATGAAGAAGGGGACACATGTTGATGAAGAAGATACATGAAGAAGAGGGGACACATGTTGATGTTAAGAGACATGAAGAGAAGGGGACACATGTTGATGAAGAAGAGACATGAAGAAGAGGGGACACATGTTGATGTAGAAGAACTGAAGAAGGGGACACATGTTGATGAAGAAGAGACATGAAGAATAGGGGACACATGTTGATGAAGAAGAGGGACACATGTTGATGTAGAAGAGACATGAAGAAGAGGGACACATGTTGATGAAGAAGAGGGCACATGTTGATGTAGAAGAGACATGAAGAAGAGGGACACATGTTGATGAAGAAGAGGGGACACATGTTGATGTAGAAGAGACATGAAGAAGAGGGGACATGTTGATGAGAAGAGACATGAAGAAGAGTGGACACATGTTGATGAAGAAGAGGGGACACATGTTGATGTAGAAGAGACATGAAGAAGAGGGGACACATGTTGATGAAGAAGAGGGGACACATGTTGATGTAGAAGAGACATGAAGAAGAGGGGACACATGTTGATGAAGAAGAGGGGACACATGTTGATGTAGAAGAGACATGAAGAAGAGGGGACACATGTTGATGAAGAAGAGACATGAAGAAGAGTGGACACATGTTGATGAAGAAGAGGGGACACATGTTGATGTAGAAGAGACATGAAGAAGAGGGGACACATGTTGATGAAGAAGAGACATGAAGAAGAGGGGACACATGTTGATGTAGAAGAGACATGAAGAAGAGGGGACACATGTTGATGAAGAAGAGACATGAAGAAGAGGGGACACATGTTGATGAAGAAGAGACATGAAGAAGAGGGACACATGTTGATGTAGAGAGACATGAAGAAGAGGGGACACATGTTTGATGTAGAAGAGACATGAAGAAGAGGGACACCATGTTGATGATGAGAAGGAGACATGAAGAAGAGGGGACACATGTTGATTGAAGACAGAGACATGAAGAAGAGGGGACACATGTTGATGAAGAAGAGACATGAAGAAGAGGGGACACATGTGGAATGAAGAAGAGACATGAAGAAGAGGGGACACATGTTGATGAAGAAGAGACATGAAGAGAGGGGACACATGTTGATGAAGAAGAGACATGAAGAAGAGGGGCACACATGTTGATGAAGAAGAGACATGAAGAAGAGGGGACACATGTTGATGACGAAGAGACATGAAGAAAGAGGGGGACACATGTTGATGTAGAAGAGACATGAGGAGAGGTGGACACATGCTGATGAAGAAGAGCAATGAAGAAGAGGGGCCACATGTTGATGAAGGAAGAGACATGAGAAGAGGGACACATGTTGCTGAAGAAGAGGACTGAAGAAGAGGGACACATGTTTGATGAGAAGAGACATGAAGAAGAGGGACAATGTTGATTAAGAGAGACATGAGAGAGGGACACCATGTTGATGTAGAAGAGACATGAAGAAGAGGGGGACCACATGTTGATGTAGAAGAGACATGAAGAAGAGGGGACACATGTTGATGAAGAAGAGACATGAAGAAGAAGGGGGGACACATGTTGATGAAGAAAGAGACATGAAGAAGAGGGGGACACATGTTGATGAAGAAGAAGATATGGAGAAGAGGGGACACATGCTGATGTAGAAGAGACATGAAGAAGAGGGGACACATGTTGATGTAGAAGAGACATGAAGAAGAGGGGACCATGTTGATGTAGAGAAGAGACATGAAGAAGAGGGGACACATGTTTGATGTAGAAGAGACATGAAGAAGAGGGGACACATGTTGATGAAGAAGAGACATTGAAGAAGAGGGGACACATGTTGATGTAGAAGAGACATGAAGAAGAGGGGACACATGATGATGAAGAAGAGATATGAAGAAGAGGGGACACATGTTGATGAAGAAGAGACATGAAGAAGAGGGGACACATGTTGATGAAGAAGAGACATGAAGAAGAGGGGACACATGTTGCTGTAGAAGAGACATGAAGAAGAGGGGACACATGTTGATGTAGAAGAGACATGAAGAAGAGGGGACACATGGTGATGAAGAAGAGATATGAAGAAGAGGGGACACATGTTGATGTAGAAGAGACATGAAGAAGAGGGGACACATGTTGATGTAGAAGAGACATGAAGAAGAGGGGACACATGTTGATGAAGAAGAGACAATGAAGAAGAGGGGACACATGTTGATGAAGAAGAGACATGAAGCAAGAGGGGACACATGTTTGATGAATGAAAGAGACATGAAGAAGAGGGGGACACATGGTGATGAAGAAGAGACTATGAAGAAGAGGGGGACACATGTTGATGAAGAAGAGACATGAGGAAGGAAGGGGACACATGTTGATGAAGACGAGACATGAGGAAGAGGGAAGGACACATTGTTGATGAAGAAGAGACATGAAGAAGAGGGGACGCATGTTGATGAAGAGACATGAAGAAGAGGGACACATGTTGATGTAGAAGAGACATGAAGAAGAGGGGACACATGTTGATGAAGAAGAGACATGAAGAAGAGGGACACATGTTGATGTAGAAGAGACCTGAAGAAGAGGACACATGTTGATGTAGAAGAGACATGAAGAAGAGGGGACACATGTTGATGAAGAAGAGACATGAAGAAGAGGGGACACATTGTAGAAGAGACATGAAGAAGGGGACACATGTTGATGAAGAAAGAGCATGAAGAAGAGGGGACACATGTTGATGTAGAAGAGACATGAAGAAGAGGGGACACATGTTGATGAAGAAGAGACATGAAGAAGAGGGGACACATGTTGATGTAGAAGAGACATGAAGAAGAGGGGACACATGTTGATGAAGAGAGACATGAAGAAGAGGGACACATGATGTAGAAGAGACATGAAGAAGAGGGACACATGTTGATGTAGAAGAGACATGAGAAGAGGGGACACATGGTGATGTAGAAGAGACATGAAGAAGAGGGGACACATGTTGATGAAGAAGAGACATGAAGAAGAGGGGACACATTGATGTAGAAGAGACATGAAGAAGAGGGACACATGTTGATGTAGAAGAGACATGAAGAAGAGGGGACACATGTTGATGTAGAAGAGACATGAAGAAGAGGGGACACATGTTGATGTAGAAGAGACATGAAGAAGAGGGGACACATGTTGATGTAAGAAGAGACATGAAGAAGAGGGGACACATGTTGATGTAAGAAGAGACATGAAGAAGAGGGGGACACATGTTGATGTAAGAAGAGACATGAAGAAGAGGGGGACACATGTTGATGAAGAAGAGACATGAAGAAGAGGGGACACATGTTGATGTAAGAAGAGACATGAAGAAGAGGGGACACATGTGATGTAAGAAGAGACATGAAGAAGAGGGGACACATGTTGATGAAGAAGAGAACATGAAGAAGAGGGGACACATGTTGATGTAAGAAGAGACATGAAGAAGAGGGGACCATGTTGATGTAGAAGAGACATGAAGAAGAGGGGGACACATGTTGATGTAGAAGAGACATGAAGAAGAGGGGACACATGTTGATGTAGAGAGACATGAAGAAGAGGGGACACATGATGATGAAGAAGAGACATGAAGAAGAGGGGACACATGATGTAGAAGAGACATGAAGAAGAGGGGACACATGTTGATGAAGAAGAGACATGAAGAAGAGGGACACATGTTGATGTAGAAGAGACATGAAGAAGAGGGGACACATGGTGATGTAGAAGAGACATGAAGAAGAGGGGACACATGTTGATGAAGAAGAGACATGAAGAAGAGGGGACACATGATGTAGAAGAGACATGAAGAAGAGGGGACACATGTTGATGAAGAAGAGACATGAAGAAGAGGGGACACATGTTGATGTAGAAGAGACATGAAGAAGAGGGGACACATGATGAAGAAGAGACATGAAGAAGAGGGGACACATGTTTGATGAAGAAGAGACATGAAGAAGAGGGGACACATGTTGATGAAGAAGAGACATGAAGAAGAGGGGACACATGTTTATGAAGAAGAGACATGAAGAAGAGGGGACACATGGTGATGAAGAAGAGACATGAAGAAGAGGGGACACATGGTGATGAAGAAGAGACATGAAGAAGAGGGGACACATGTTGATGAAGAAGAGAACATGAAGAAGAGGGGGACACATGTTGATGAAGAAGAGACATGAAGAAGAGGGGACACATGTTGATGTAGAAGAGACATGAAGAAGAGGGGACACATGTTGATGAAGAAGAGACATGAAGAAGAGGGGACACATGTTGATGAAGAAGAGGACATGAAGAAGAGGGGGACACATGTTGATGAAGAAGAGGGGACACATGTTGATGTAGAAGAGACATGAAGAAGAGGGGACACATGTTGATGAAGAAGAGGGGACACATGTTGATGTAGAAGAGACATGAAGAAGAGGGGACACATTGTTGATGAAGAAGAGACATGAAGAAGAGGGGACACATGTTGATGAAGAAGAGACATGAAGAAGAGGGGACACATGTTGATGAAGAAGAGACATGAAAAGAGTGGACACATGTTGATGTAGAAGAGGACATGAGAATAGGGACACATGTTGATGTAGAAGAGACATGAAGAAGAGGGGACACATGTTGATGAAGAAGAGACATGAAGAAGAGGGGACACATGTTGATGAAGAAGAGACATGAAGAAGAGTGGACACATGTTGATGTAGAAGAGACATGAAGAAGAGGGGACACATTGTTGATGAAGAAGAGACATGAAGAAGAGGGGACACATGTTGATGAAGAAGAGACATGAAGAAGAGGGGACACATGTTGATGAAGAAGAGACATGAAGAAGAGGGGACACATGTTGATGTAGAAGAGACATGAAGAAGAGGGGACACATGTTGATGTAGAAGAGACATGAAGAAGAGGGGACACATGTTGATGAAGAAGAGACATGAAAAGAAGAGGGGACACATGTTGATGAAGAACAGACATGAAGAAGAGGGACACATGTTGATGAAGAACAGACATGAAGAAGAGGGGACACATGTTGATGAAGAAGAGACATGAAGAAGAGGGGACACATGTTGATGAAGAAGAGACATGAAGAAGAGGGGACACATGTTGATGAAGAAGAAGACATGAAGAAGAGGGGACACATGATGATGAAGAAGAAACAGAAAGAAGAGGGGACACATGTTGATGTAGAAGAGACATGAAGAAGAGGGGACACATGTTGATGTAGAAGAGACATGAAGAAGAGGGGACACATGTTGATGTAGAAGAGACATGAAGAAGAGGGGACACATGTTGATGAAGAAGAGACATGAAGAAGAGGGGACACATGTTGATGAAGAACAGACATGAAGAAGAGGGGACACATGCTGAGACCTTTAAAGCCAGAAAACAGCGTGTTGTTCCCGTGTTCCTGTCAGCTCCAGAGACTCAGAGCCTCCACCATGGCACAGTTTCTGGTTCTGATAGTCTTGCATTGTTAAAGCAACAACAGACTGATCCAGCAGTAATTATTATTATTATTATTATTATTATTATTATTTCTGGACTTTAACACCGCACACACTCAGACCCTCAGATCCAGCAGCAGACACTTCACGCTGCTACGGACCGTCTGCACTAATGCACATTCTCAAGATATTGAAGTGCCTGTTATTTTGTACAGATTGATTACCATGTCCATATGTAAAAATGTGTCTGATATTTTTATACATATTTTTATATTTGTTTTTGTATTCTGGATTGTGGGAAACAGTGTTTGGATCTCTCTGAACACACAAACTGAAAGATTGACAATAAAGTTGACGTTGAAACTACTTCATGTTGCAGCTCCGTGCCTCGGACCCTCCATCGTGGCACAGGTTCTGGTTCTGATTATTATGAATTCTTTAAAGCAGTATTTTGTACCTTACCCGTCAAATGATCAAGTTAGACACTCTGTCCAGATGTATTTCTCTGTCTCCTCAGCAATGTATTGTCAGAAGAGCGTTGATGTTGAAAGCCCCAACAGACTGGAGTACTTGACCTGCTGCTATCAGATCATCAGTGGGTACGTTTCAGCCTCATCATCTCACTTTCAGCTGCTCTTGTTATTGATCTGATCTGAGACACTGTCTATCACATTGTAATGATTGTATGTATTACTTCATGAAGTAACACACAAATGCTGCATCTCAAGGGGTTTATCCTAATCAATACATTTCTATATAATAATTATATATTTCATATTATTGCGTGTTGTTCTCCATACCTCCGGGCAGAGCCTCCATCGCGGCCCGGGCAGAGTCCTGGTCCCTGGAGAGGACCACCACCCTGCAGCCCCTCTCTGCCAGCAGCAGGGCCACGGCCCCCCCGATGCCTCTGGAGCCCCCGCACACCACCGCCAGCCGGGACATCGTGGAGAGAAACACCCCCTGGAGGAGAAACCAGTAAACAACAACAACAACAACACAGCGAGTGTATAACAACTGCACCTTGTTGTCAGAGACCTGAGGCCTGTACTACGAAGCCGGTTCAACCTAACCTGGATATGTTTGAGTTACCCGGCTTACCTAATCCAAAACATACGCGCTCTCGCTAAGCGGTCCTACAACGCTGGTTATCAACTCGTTAACTCAAGCCAGCCGTGTCCTATCTAGTTAGGTGCGCGTTCACATGAAAGGGGTGGTATCTGGAGCATTCAACCAATCACACACATGGAGAAGCGTACTGACAGCGCAGCGTCATACTTCCTGAATGAAAAGTGAACTTTAATATTAGTCAAATATGAAGAAGTTAAACTTTAAACATCCATGACTTAAACACTTTATCCAGGATCAAAGCCACATAGCTGCACCTGCAAGGTGAATACAGCTGGTAACAGAGAAAGTGTTTGAATGCGTACATTAACAGGTTTATGATATCACTGCCCCGTCTAAGACACGATCTGACTTTAATTACATTTACGTACAGTGCCGCGGACTGTATGCTACGTAAATGTTACTTTGATCCGGTTACTTATGTTGTGGCAGATATTTAAGTAAGCTTTCTTAACGCTAATGTTATAATAGTCAGATTGCTCTGAAGATGGGAGGAGGGGATATTCTATTCATGTTCACGTTCACACAGTCGGTGATTTTTGCCGGCCGTCTTTCCTGCAATGGCAGTTTTTCACTGAGTTGATCTCTTAGCCTGCAACCTAACCTCCTCCCGAGGAGGTTAGCCGCTCAGCATCAGTTACCATGGAGATCTAGCCCGCTAAAAAGAGAACCAGCGTCGTAGGACCGGAAACCCAGAGTTTTCCGTTACCTCGCTAAGAGAAGATCCTGCTTCGTAGTACAGGCCTCTGAGCTCCTCCAACAATGCAATAGAATAGAATATGAATATATACAAGAACACAATATGAAATTGAATAATGTACATTAAGACACAGTTAAATACGGTTTATTGCGGTGATAACTATCTATATAAATAACAAGTAGATAGCAAGATGACAAACAGATGAATGTTTATTGAGAACAAATATTTTAAAATGTTCATATTATTTATATAAAAAGAAAAAAAATGCAAGAAAACTATATTTTCTCCCCAAAAAGTGCAGTTTCTCATGAAAGTGTTCAGAAGTTGGACTGAATCAAAAGAGGTGTGCTGCTGGTCCAGTGTTGTAATAAAATGCTTCATTGATCTGGAATCACTGTGTGACAAGACAGATGCAAACAAGAACAACACGTGACTTCTGCCTCTTTGACTTCAGGGAGAAAGAGTGATTCATGCATTTAACAGCCTCAGCGGAGATGCACATTTAACAATCATACTTATCCTCAGTACTGTGAGTTAGGAGAGAAACGTGTACAAATACTGTAGAGAAACTACTAGTATTAAGAGAGTTAAGTACAATTAGTTAACGTTACTAATACTGGAGACACTCCGAGTACTGGTTGTGCTTAACAACGCTCTCTAACAGGTGTTATGTGGATTATAAATAGAGTTACATAGCTTTATTATTACATATATGAACCCTTATTTCCAGTGTTGTGTCCACGTGCTGACAGCTGTGTGTACTTCAGGCTCAGTCTGTAGTTTAGAGTTTCTGCAGCTGAGATTAAATACTAAAGTGTATTCTGTAGCTCACCTGTTGAGACTGAAGTCACCTGTTTCAGATTCCTTGCTGTTTCTTTGAGAAGAAGCTCCCTGAATGACAGAAGCGGAGAGTCAGAAGGGCGCCGCCATGTTTGTTTCCACTGTTGTTGTGATGACGCTCAGTGACCGACAGGGGGCGATGTGGTCACACAGAGACACACTATACTGAGAGCTTCCTTTACATAAAACGTACAATTATATCAAGCAAAATAAATAGAAATAAAATAGAAATAAAATAAATAGAAATAAAATAAAAATAATTAAATATGAAGAATAAAATAAAATACGAAAATCAAAAAGTTAATTAAAACATTAAGACATTTAAAATACATTAAAACATTTTTTACATTTACTAAAAAAAATTATCACTTTTCCGCTGTATGTAAAAAACATGTTTTACTTAATTGTTATGTATAAAATGTTTAATTATCAAAACATTTTTAATGAAAATTCTGAAATGCTGGATATGAAGAATGAGCCATTATGTAATGATGACTTTTGGTACATTTAGGAGAAATCTACAGACAGACGAAGGTAGTAAAATAAACTGCTGGTTGGGACTTCGGATGTTTTCTCTGCACCTGTCTGAAAGAAGAGACGTTATGAAAGATAAATACCCTAAAGAGGAAGCAGCCCGTTTAGTAGAACAAGATGAATTATAGAAACAACCAATAAATCCTGAGTTCAGATAATCAGACAGAGACCCCCGAGGCACGCACGCACGCACGCACGCACACGCACGCACGCACGCACACACGCACGCACACACACACACACACACACACACACACACACACACACACACACACACACACACACACACACACACACACACACACACACACACACACACACACACACACACACACACACACACACACACACCAGTCTGTCTGCACAGGAACAACACAGACTCTTTTATTCTGCCTTCTTGTTTTTAATCTTTCTGAGTCTTATCGGTCGCTCTGCTTCTACTTGTTTTAAATCTACTTTAAAGAGTCCTCTCCTGCTGATGGTGTATATCAGTATGTAGTGTCTCTACTTTAAAGAGTCCTCAGGTGTATATCAGTATGTAGTGTCTCTACTTTAAAGAGTCCTCTCCTGCTGATGTTCAGGTGTATATCAGTATGTAGTGTCTCCACTTTAAAGAGTCCTCTCCTGCTGATGTTCAGGTGTATATCAGTATGTAGTGTCTCTGCTTTAAAGAGTCCTCTCCTGCTGATGTTCAGGTGTATATCAGTATGTAGTGTCTCTACTTTAAAGAGTCCTCTCCTGCTGATGTTCAGGTGTATATCAGTATGTAGAGTCTCTACTTTAAAGAGTCCTCTCCTGCTGATGTTCAGGTGTATATCAGTATGTAGTGTCTCTACTTTAAAGAGTCCTCTCCTGCTGATGTTCAGGTGTATATCAGTATGTAGTGTCTCTACTTTAAAGAGTCCTCTCCTGCTGATGTTCAGGTGTATATCAGTATGTAGTGTCTCTACTTTAAAGAGTCCTCTCCTGCTGATGTTCAGGTGTATATCAGTATGTAGTGTCTCTACTTTAAAGAGTCCTCTCCTGCTGATGTTCAGGTGTATATCAGTATGTAGTGTCTCTACTTTAAAGAGTCCTCTCCTGCTGATGTTCAGGTGTATATCAGTATGTAGTGTCTCTACTTTAAAGAGTCCTCTCCTGCTGATGTTCAGGTGTATATCAGTATGTAGTGTCTCTACTTTAAAGAGTCCTCTCCTGCTGATGTTCAGGTGTATATCAGTATGTAGTGTCTCTACTTTAAAGAGTCCTCTCCTGCTGATGTTCAGGTGTATATCAGTATGTAGTGTCTCTACTTTAAAGAGTCCTCTCCTGCTGATGTTCAGGTGTATATCAGTATGTAGTGTCTCTACTTTAAAGAGTCCTCTCCTGCTGATGTTCAGGTGTATATCAGTATGTAGTGTCTCTACTTTAAAGAGTCCTCTCCTGCTGATGTTCAGGTGTATATCAGTATGTAGTGTCTCTACTTTAAAGAGTCCTCTCCTGCTGATGTTCAGGTGTATATCAGTATGTAGTGTCTCTACTTTAAAGAGTCCTCTCCTGCTGATGTTCAGGTGTATATCAGTAGTAGTGTCTCTACTTTAAAGAGTCCTCTCCTGCTGATGTTCAGGTGTATATCAGTATGTAGTGTCTCTACTTTAAAGAGTCCTCTCCTGCTGATGTTCAGGTGTATATCAGTATGTAGTGTCTCTACTTTAAAGAGTCCTCTCCTGCTGATGTTCAGGTGTATATCAGTATGTAGTGTCTCTACTTTAAAGAGTCCTCTCCTGCTGATGTGCAGGTGTATATCAGTATGTAGTGTCTCTACTTTAAAGAGTCCTCTCCTGCTGATGTTCAGGTGTATATCAGTATGTAGAGTCTCTACTTTAAAGAGTCCTTTCCTGCTGATGTTCAGGTGTATATCAGTATGTAGTGTCTCTACTTTAAAGAGTCCTCTCCTGCTGATGTTCAGGTGTATATCAGTATGTAGTGTCTCTACTTTAAAGAGTCCTCTCCTGCTGATGTTCAGGTGTATATCAGTATGTAGTGTCTCTACTTTAAAGAGTCCTCTCCTGCTGATGTTCAGGTGTATATCAGTATGTAGTCTCTACTTTAAAGAGTTCTCTCCTGCTGATGTTCAGGTGTATATCAGTATGTAGTCTCTACTTTAAAGAGTCCTCTCCTGCTGATGTTCAGGTGTATATCAGTATGTAGTCTCTACTTTAAAGAGTCCTCTCCTGCTGATGTTCAGGTGTATATCAGTATGTAGTGTCTCTACTTTAAAGAGTCCTCTCCTGCTGATCTTCAGGTGTATATCAGTATGTAGTGTCTCTACTTTAAAGAGTCCTCTCCTGCTGATGTTCAGGTGTATATCAGTATGTAGTGTCTCTACTTTAAAGAGTCCTCTCCTGCTGATGTTCAGGTGTATATCAGTACGTAGTGTCTCTACTTTAAAGAGTCCTCTCCTGCTGATGTTCAGGTGTATATCAGTATGTAGTGTCTCTACTTTAAAGAGTCCTCTCCTGCTGATGTTCAGGTGTATATCAGTATGTAGTGTCTCTACTTTAAAGAGTCCTCTCCTGCTGATCTTCAGGTGTATATCAGTATGTAGTCTCTACTTTAAAGAGTCCTCTCCTGCTGATGTTCAGGTGTATATCAGTATGTAGTCTCTACTTTAAAGAGTCCTCTCCTGCTGATGTTCAGGTGTATATCAGTATGTAGTCTCTACTTTAAAGAGTCCTCTCCTGCTGATGTTCAGGTGTATATCAGTATGTAGTGTCTCTACTTTAAAGAGTCCTCTCCTGCTGATGTTCAGGTGTATATCAGTATGTAGTGTCTCTACTTTAAAGAGTCCTCTCCTGCTGATGTTCAGGTGTATATCAGTATGTAGTGTCTCTACTTTAAGAGTCCTCTCCTGCTGATGTTCAGGTGTATATCAGTATGTAGTGTCTCTACTTTAAAGAGTCCTCTCCTGCTGATGTTCAGGTGTATATCAGTATGTAGTGTCTACTTTAAAGAGTCCTCTCCTGCTGATGTTCAGGTGTATATCAGTATGTAGTGTCTCTACTTTAAAGAGTCCTCTCCTGCTGATCTTCAGGTGTATATCAGTATGTAGTGTCTCTACTTTAAAGAGTCCTCTCCTGCTGATGTTCAGGTGTATATCAGTATGTAGTGTCTCTACTTTAAAGAGTCCTCTCCTGCTGATGTTCAGGTGTATATCAGTATGTAGTCTCTACTTTAAAGAGTCCTCTCCTGCTGATGTTCAGGTGTATATCAGT
The DNA here is from genome assembly GCF_902827165.1 of Trematomus bernacchii. NCBI lineage: Eukaryota > Metazoa > Chordata > Actinopteri > Perciformes > Nototheniidae > Trematomus > Trematomus bernacchii. The sequence continues at coordinate 13,516 of NW_022988126.1, forward strand.
ATGTAGTCTCTACTTTAAAGAGTCCTCTCCTGCTGATGTCCAGGTGTATATCAGTATGTAGTGTCTCTACTTTAAAGAGTCCTCTCCTGCTGATCTTCAGGTGTATATCAGTATGTAGTGTCTCTACTTTAAAGAGTCCTCTCCTGCTGATGTTCAGGTGTATATCAGTATGTAGTGTCTCTACTTTAAAGAGTCCTCTCCTGCTGATGTTCAGGTGTATATCAGTATGTAGTGTCTCTACTTTAAAGAGTCCTCTCCTGCTGATGTTCAGGTGTATATCAGTATGTAGTGTCTCTACTTTAAAGAGTCCTCTCCTGCTGATGTTCAGGTGTATATCAGTATGTAGTGTCTCTACTTTAAAGAGTTCTCTCCTGCTGATGTTCAGGTGTATATCAGTATGTAGTGTCTCTACTTTAAAGAGTCTCTCCTGCTGATGTTCAGGTGTATATCAGTATGTAGTGTCTCTACTTTAAAGAGTCCTCTCCTGCTGATGTTCAGGTGTATATCAGTATGTAGTGTCTCTACTTTAAAGAGTCCTCTCCTGCTGATGTTCAGGTGTATATCAGTATGTAGTGTCTCTACTTTAAAGAGTCCTCTCCTGCTGATGTTCAGGTGTATATCAGTATGTAGTGTCTCTACTTTAAAGAGTCCTCTCCTGCTGATGTTCAGGTGTATATCAGTATGTGTGTCTGCTACTTTAAGAGTCTCTCCTGCTGATGTTCAGGTGTATATCAGTATGTAGTGTCTCTACTTAAGTCCTCCTGCTGATGTTCAGGTGTATATCAGTATGTAGTGTCTCTACTTTAAAGAGTCCTCTCCTGCTGATGTTCAGGTGTATATCAGTATGTAGAGTCTCTAATTTAAAGAGTCCTCTCCTGCTGATGTTCAGGTGTATATCAGTATGTAGTGTCTCTACTTTAAAGAGTCCTCTCCTGCTGATGTTCAGGTGTATATCAGTATGTAGTGTCTCTACTTTAAAGAGTCCTCTCCTGCTGATGTTCAGGTGTATATCAGTATGTAGTGTCTCTACTTTAAAGAGTCCTCTCCTGCTGATGTGCAGGTGTATATCAGTATGTAGTGTCTCTACTTTAAAGAGTCCTCTCCTGCTGATGTTCAGGTGTATATCAGTATGTAGAGTCTCTACTTTAAAGAGTCCTTTCCTGCTGATGTTCAGGTGTATATCAGTATGTAGTGTCTCTACTTTAAAGAGTCCTCTCCTGCTGATGTTCAGGTGTATATCAGTATGTAGTGTCTCTACTTTAAAGAGTCCTCTCCTGCTGATGTTCAGGTGTATATCAGTATGTAGTGTCTCTACTTTAAAGAGTCCTCTCCTGCTGATGTTCAGGTGTATATCAGTATGTAGTGTCTCTACTTTAAAGAGTTCTCTCCTGCTGATGTTCAGGTGTATATCAGTACGTAGTGTCTCTACTTTAAAGAGTCCTCTCCTGCTGATGTTCAGGTGTATATCAGTATGTAGTGTCTCTACTTTAAAGAGTCCTCTCCTGCTGATGTTCAGGTGTATATCAGTATGTAGTGTCTCTACTTTAAAGAGTCCTCTCCTGCTGATGTTCAGGTGTATATCAGTATGTAGTGTCTCTACTTTAAAGAGTCCTCTCCTGCTGATGTTCAGGTGTATATCAGTATGTAGTGTCTCTACTTTAAAGAGTCCTCTCCTGCTGATGTTCAGGTGTATATCAGTATTCAGAATAAACAACAACAACAACATGTAATCAAACACACCGAGCGCGTCGTCATGGAAACCATTAGCTTTTATTGTTATAGAGATTTTTTTTTTTTTTACAAAATGTGCTATTCCCTCAAATATTTCAGAATGTTTTTCACATAATAGATTTGTGCCAATTTTCAGTTTCACCATTTTCAGACGTACAACAGACTAACTACAGACAAATACAAAAAAAATAATCAAGTAAGTCACCTTGGCATGAGGACGCCGGTTAGAGCCGAGTCCTGGTGGTCCAATAAATGCAAATCTAGTTTATGACCTGTAAGAAAAGCTTCATGTTTGAGCAGCCTAAGCATGACGCGTCTGTTTGTTACACGTTAGAGTGATATAGTGCATTACGGTGAATATTAAAGGCTTGCAGTGAAATGAAGGACACTGAGAGCCTGAGGTCGCTGGTTGCCAAGACAACGATGCAACGCCAGATTCAATCTACATATTCAGAAAGGATCATCATAATAATAACAAAAGGCCCTAACAGTGATTCGTACCATCCTTTTCCCACAATTTCAAACACACTAAATGTTCCAGCAGTCAGTTACACAGAGGTCCCCTCCACGACAAACTACGAACTAGGATCCAGCGTCAGCCGTCGCCTCCACTTTAAAGTGTTTCAAACCTCGCAGACGGAGGAATGAGTCACGTTATATTAATGTCGCGGGCTCCACTGAGGCGTTAGTAATACTGTCTCATCATTTGTCCAATTCATTTTAGAGAAAACAAGAGAACGGGAACAACGTGACCTTATTCCCCACATCAATGATTCATTTAGTCTGTGAATGTTTGGTACGGAGGCTAACAGATGCTAACGTGCTACAACGAACCTCGTCCATCAGGAGGAACTCTGCAGCTTCAGAAAGGATGCAGGTGTAGAAACACAAAGGTTCCACGTGAAGAAACATCTCCAGAACAACACGTGCAGCTTTTAGAGAACATTCAGCAGCTTGAGGAGACATGAGCAGCTGGAGACCAGGGGACACTAAAGAGTGACGCACACAGCTGGGAGACCAGGGGACACTAAAGAGTGACGCACACAGCTGGGAGACCAGGGGACACTAAAGAGTGACGCACACAGTGTCCCTGGTCTCCAGCTGTGTGCGTCACTCTTTAGTGTCCCCTGGCCTCCCAGCTGTGTGCTGCCATGTCTCCTCAAGTTGCTGAATGTTCTCTAAAAGCTGCACGTGTTGTTCTGGAGATGTTCCGTCACGTGGAACCTTTGTGGTTCTCCACCTGACTCCTTCCTGAAGCTGCAGAGTTCCTCCTGAAGAGTTTTTAGCCGTTGTAGCTCGTTAGCATCTTTCTTCCTCCGTAGTTCACCAAGCACCTAAACTACGACCCGGTCCCCTCCAATCACAGACAGTAATTCAAGTCAATACAATATTTAAAAACCTTTGTATAACGTACAACAAAAACCCAAACACTACATAACACAATAATAAATCCAGGGGTTCAAAGTGATTCAACACATCTCTGTACTTCCTGTGGAGCGTTAGCTAGCTGCGCTGTATTGCCACGAGTCACGTTAGGAATGAGTTTAAGTTACAACAACTGCTTAAAGTCGGGTTAGGGAGCATCGAGGAAGTCCAAGGGGATGAGTTTAAGTCGTTTTGTCTCTCAAGATGATTTAAGAGAGAAGCAGCATTTAAAGACATTGACTTACAGACAGGCCTCAGATCAGTTCAGAGATGGAGTTATTAAAGTCCAATGTGATGAGTCTGGAAGTCTTCTGCTGCTTCATAGGATATCAAAGTGAGAGAAGCAGCATTTAAGAAGCTGAAAACGCAATATTCTTTCACGTGGAATGACTTTTATGTTAAGCGATAATGAAGATATTAGTAGATGATGTCTCCTGATGTGTGCAGGGGGTGAGTGACGGTGTCTCCTGATGTGTGCAGGGGGTGAGTGACGGTGTCTCCTTGGGGTCTCCTGATGTGTGCAGGGGGTGAGTGACGGTGTCTCCTGATGTGTGCAGGGGGTGAGTGACGGTGTCTCCTGATGTGTGCAGGGGGTGAGTGACGGTGTCTCCTGATGTGTGCAGGGGGGTGAGTGACGGTGTCTCCTGATGTGTGCAGGGGGTGAGTGACGGTGTCTCCTGATGTGTGCAGGGGGTGAGTGACGGTGTCTCCTGATGTGTGCAGGGGGTGAGTGACGGTGTCTCCTGATGTGTGCAGGGGGTGAGTGACGGTGTCTCCTGATGTGTGCAGGGGGTGAGTGACGGTGTGAGAGCAGCCTCAGGAGTCTGTAACAGCAGAGAGACGTCTCCTCGGCTCAGAGAGAGAAGCAACGTGTGGCTGCAGATCCTTAGGAGTGTTATGAAAAGGTAAGTCCTGCAGCTCAGGGTGTGTTTCTACAGGCAGACTGAGCTTCAGGTGATTCCTTTAAAGAGAGGGGGGGTCTGTTCTGTCTCTGGAGCCCGAGCTGTGACGCGTTGCAGCTTCAGAGACGCCTCAGAAACACAGATTGCCCAGCAGGAGGAAAGTGATCAGTAAGTATGATCGCCTGGGTCTCCGCTAACGCCCCGTGTTGCATTCAAGTTCTTACGGTTTCAAACTCTATGAAACATCTCCTGCAGACTAACCCACGTCTCATGTATCCATTGCATCATCGCTTCGTCAGAAACACGTGACTTTTCACCGTGAATTGCATTTCTCAGAGCAAGCAGTGGACTCCGTGTGAGGGCGTCTGCTTCAGAGGAGATGAACACAGCTGATTTACAAAGGCTGCCTTTAAACTCGTTCTGGGTCTCTGATTGGTCAATCTGCTTTACACGTCTTTTTACCGTTTTGAGTGTGTTTGTTTTTCATCTATTCATAGCGTATTCATGTCTCCTCGTAGCCTTCCTGGCCGTGTGAAGTCGTCACTGTGTCTCTGATTGTTCTGAGTGTATTTGTAGTCATTGAATGTCTTTTATAGGAGGCTTCTCTCTTAGTCATGGATCCACTTAAACCGAAACAGAAGAGAGACCAAAGAAATGAGTTTGTAAAGCGTGTTTTCATTCACTTCACTGAGACTCTTCTCCATCTCTCTGACCTCTCGTTCCCCCTGGAGAGTAAAATGAAGTGATCTTCTTGACTTCAAAGCAACACGGGGAGAGAGGAACAGAGGGTCCTCTGAAGCTGCATGAACCCTTTGACCCCTGCAGTGTGAAGTGGAATAAGTTAAGGTGTGTAACACGAGCCGCTCATACTGGTGGTCAGGACTAATCATCTCCGTGTCCGTATGTACATTAAAGTGAGCAACAGTACAAGGCACACATCCCGCAGCTGAGCGCCACAGAGATATAAATAACGCTCCTCTCACTGTCCAGCGTCACTTCCTGTCTCCAGCCTCCGTTCCTTTCTCTTTAAAGTGTCAGAGGTGGCGCTGTTTGTTTCCCAGCATCCTCTCTGTTGTGCAGCGTGTTTCCCAGCATGCTCCCTGTTGTGCGGCGTGTTTCCCAGCATGCTCTCTGTCAGATGGAGTCCACGAAGCTGCCGGGGAACAGGCCCGTGCGTCCGTTCCTCTGCAGCGTTCCTTTGAACCAGCCGTCCTCTCTCTTCCGGTGGACGAACACCACGTCGCCCTCCTTCAGCTCCAGCTCCGCCTCGCTCTGAGGGGGGTAGGACACCACCACCCTGTACCTGCGCACACACACACACACACACACACACACACACACACACACACACACACACACACACACACAGTCAGAGCTCTGTGACCCCCACAGTGCAGTGGGGGGGGGGAACGACAGCTACCTGAAAACACGTGAGTTGTGTGTTGTTGCGGTCTGCGTCACGAAGACTACAACTCCCATGATGCCTTGTAATACAAACACCAGACTTAAAGGTCTCCTATCATGCTATTTTTAAGGCATATATTATGGGTCTCAGATATATACAAATATATAAAAAACATATCTATGATGTGTTTTGCTCAAAATACCAAACAGATCGTGCATTTTAGAAATCCCTCATATCGCTCTATTTTCAAGCCTGTTAGAGAATGGCTGATTCTCTGCTGGCCCCGCCCCCTTTGAGCTGCTGGCCCCGCCCCCTTTTGAGCACGGCAAGGCAAGCAGTGAGTTCTGTTCAGATTCAGCTAAATGCTGCCGTGATGAAACTCCATATCATGTTCCAAACCACATGAAGGATTCTCTCTGAAACAGTATGGAGCTCAAACTCTTTCTCTCTCTCAGGTTTACCACAAGGTGACTTCCTTTTGATTTCCTGCTTCTTCACACATGCTCTCTCCAGTACAGGTTAGCTCTGAGTGTTAGCGATGCTAATGTAAACACAGACCATATTACTTCCAGAACACGTCTCATTGTTTCTGACAGCTACGTTTCTGATTGGCCCGTGGGGGTAAAGCCCGCCCACATTTTAGTAATGTGGTCATGACGCAGCAAATCTGGATCAGCTCCGTTGTTCCCCCGTTTTTAGAGATGTGGGTACGGAGGAAAAGAGAGAGGGGTTTATTTCCTGACACTTTGAGAGTCTCCTGACACACCGGGGGACACACAGGGGACACACCGGGGGACACACCGGGGGACACACCGGGGGACACACCGGGGACACACCGGGGACACATAGTGACATCAATAGATAGACATCGATAGGAGACCTTTTACTGAGAGAAAGTACACACTGAGCGTTAAACCCCTGAACAGATCTCGTACCTCTCGCAGATGATTGGCCGGCTGTCCTGGTGCTGGGAGAGGAGGGAGGAGCATGGCTGGCGGGGGGGCGGGGCGATGGGAGCCCCTCCCTCTGAGGGGCCGCTCCTTCTATAGGAGACCTCTGGAGGGGGGGGCTCGGGGTCCTGGATCCCAGAGGAGGGGGAGGAGCCTGTTGTTTCAGGGCCTGAAGCACCGTGAAGCCCCTCCCCCGCAGCAGCTAGCTCCGCCTCCAGCGTGGGGGAGGAGGGCGGAGAGGGGCGGGGCTTCTTCTTATTGGACAGCAGCTTCAGGAGGCTCTTCTTCTCTCTCTGCAGAACACAAACAGCAGGTTATTTGTAGAGTTCAATTCAAATCAGGGGTGAATACTTGTCTTATCCAAACTGCCGTAAGCACAATATTTATTAAAAGGCAGAATATTTGTAATTATCTGAATGAATAAATCCTTGTTTGGTTAAAAAAACTCACACATCATAATTATTTTAACATATTTTTCAATTTAAGTGTAAATAATGCTTCAAAAATAATCGTTTCTGCAAAAATATCAAATATATTAGAATTGCAAGATCACAAAAAAAGTATTAAAGTATAAAAGTATTATTGAGAGCTGCATGATTAGAAAAGATAAATAAATGGTGGTCATGAAGGAGCGTCCCCCCACCTTGCCGTCCTTGTCCAGCCTGCAGGGGGGGGCGATGTTGACGGCCAGGGGTCTCAGCACGTCTTCCTCCAGGGAGGCGGCGCTGACGTTGGGGGGGGTGAGCGAGGCGGCGGCACAGCCCATGGCCGCCGCCACCCCCCCTCGGCTGCAGCACTGAGAGGGGGGGGGCTGCAGGGGGAGGAGGTAAGAGCCGGGGGGGGGGCGGCTGCAGGGGGGTCGCCGGGGGCCGCTCCTGACACGCTCCTGGAAAACAACATTTAAGTTTTTATCAAGATGAATTTATTTTATTTAACATTTTAAAAGTTTTTTTTTTCGCATTGTATACAAACCGTTTTATAGACAAAGATAGTCACTAGGACAGCAGTTCCCAACCTGTGGGCCGCGGCCCCCTAGTGGGTTGACAACCAAAAACCACCAAAAACACAACATGGCATATTAATAGTTCCTTTAATCCCACTCTTCCTTAGAGCTCATTATTTCCCATTTCATGGCGCGATGAGCCTTTGATTTTTAATCTACTCTTCAAACACCTTCAATTAAGATTACTCCTTGACTGACTTTTAAAAATATGTATTTTAGCCAGAAGAATAGTTGTATTTATTAACTTTGTGCGGTCTTCATCTAAAAGCCCAAATCAAATATTAAAGGGTGTAAATGTAAATTCAATATTTGCCACCAAATAATTAGCAAAACATTATGATTTGTGTGGAAACTCCTTTCCTTTCTCTTTCTTGATCCTCCTTAGCAACGGTCATCACAGTCCTTAGCAACGGTCATCACAGTCCTTAGCAACGGTCATTACAGTCCTTAGCAACGGTCATCACAGTCCTTAGCAACGGTCATCACAGTCCTTAGCAACGGTCATTACAGTCCTTAGCAACGGTCATCACAGTCCTTAGCAACGGTCATTACAGTCCTTAGCAACGGTCATCACAGTCCTTAGCAACAGTCATCACAGTCCTTAGCAACGGTCATTACAGTCCTTAGCAACGGTCATCACAGTCCTTAGCAACGGTCATTACAGTCCTTAGCAACGGTCATCACAGTCCTTAGCAACAGTCATCACAGTCCTTAGCAACGGTCATTACAGTCCTTAGCAACGGTCATCACAGTCCTTAGCAACGGTCATCACAGTCCTTAGCAACGGTCATTACAGTCCTTAGCAACGGTGATTACAGTCCTTGATAGCGGTCTGTTCTACTGGATTAACAACGTGTCACATGTTCTGAATCGATCAATCAGAACTTTATTTAGCCTCCGTATTGTTTACGGTTGAATGTTAGACTCTAAAGTGGGCCCCGAGGGGAAAAAGGTTGGGAACCGCTGCTCTAGGAGAACCAGTTAATGGTTTCTAACATTAACTGTAAAGTTTCTATGAAAGTTTTTCCTTGTCTGATGTGAGGGTCCGAGGACAGAGGGGGTCGTATTGATATTCACTGAGACAAATCTAACATTTCTGATATTGGGCTATGTAAATAAACATTGATTGATTGATTGATTGATTGATTGATTAAATCCCCACCTGTCCTGGCGGCGTTTCTCGCCTGGTTGACGGTCATCATGGAGCTGAGGTGGGGGGGGGCTTTGGGCTGCTGGCCGGTGGCTGTCTGCCCTGCAGGGGGTGGGGGGTTAGCAGGGGGAGGGGGGTTAGCAGGGCCTTTCTGTGGGTCTGGAGCCCCCCCTGCAGACGAGGGGCTGACAATGGAGACGCCTCGGCCCGCCTGAGCGGCCAGAGTCAGGGGGACTTTGGGCTGAGAGCTCCCTGACGCCGTCCTGGAGGAAGAGGGGGGAGAGGAGGGGGGGGAGAGGAGGGGTTAGCATGCTTTATAGAAACAATAGCTAGCTTTAAACACGATCAATATGCAAAACACCAAGAAAAGTTCACGCTAAACTGTTATGGATGTTCGTGGGGAAGTTCAGGGTCAGAGCATCAACAGAAACACAGGACTTCATATATAACCCGTGTTTTATTTTATTTTATTTTATTTCTACCTGTGTTATTTACGTTCTCAGGGTTATTACTGATTTGATTTCTGTGGAATTGTTGGGGATTTGAGACCTTCCACATGTCGTTAAAGAAACTGTTCCTCTAAATCGGAGGACTAGTGGATGTAAAGGGGAATGTGAGAAAATAACTAATAAAGAATAAGTAAAAAAAAAAAGAAACCCAGGTAGCAGACATGGGAATAAACACGGGGATAATACCAAGACAAATTAAATACGAATCCCAACATTAATAACAAAAAATAAGTACATTAAAAGGTAAAGAGTTATGAAGATAATAGAGAAGAGCTGCGACGGACCGTTATCTTTAAAATCCCACACCTGTGTTTATTAATATAGAGCAGGGGGGTCAAACTCTATTTCATCACGGGTCACATTAAGGTGGCACTCAAAGGGCCGGTTGTAACTTTACGACTATATGAATATATAATAAAGTAATGTATTATATATTCATAATTGCCTCTGCATTGGATTATTATCTGATAGGGTAATAACTTCATAATTAACTACGTCTGAAAGCAGAAGTCTGGGGCGAATAATTGCAAGTCTCTTCAGTGCGCATGTCACAAAATGATTTTTTTTTTAAAGTCAGATTCTGGAAAATAAGTCAAAATAAAAGAGAAAAGTAAAATTCTGCTGAAAAAAATTCTGATTTGAAGAAAAAAGTCAAATTTGAGTTAAAAAAAATGGAGATGCATTGTGGGACATGTAGTTTATGGGCACCGTGCTTCTGTAAAGCGGCATGTCACCGTATAATAAAGTTATGATATTCTTTCAGAGCTCTTGCGGGGCCACATACAATGAGGCTGTGGACCGGACATCTTGAGTTTGACCCCCTGCTTTATAGGAAACGGTTAAGAACCAGAATGAGATGACGAGGCCTACCTGCTGACGGGGCTCATGTAGTTCCCGGGGAACACTCCGATCTTCCCGGTGTGCATGGAGGTCCCTTTGAACCATCCGTCCTGACAGCGCTCCAGAACCAGGAACATCTCCCCCTTCCTCAGCTCCAACTCGTCCTCCTTACGGGGGCCGTAGGGGAACATCGCCACGTAGCTGCAGCGAGGACACACAACTCTTTCAAATACTGTCTGGAAAGGTCTTAAGGCTGCAGATGGACCTCCAGCTACAACAGCAGCAACGTGACTTTGTGTTCGATTGGACTCCGCACCATGGAAGGATTCATTGGAGTTGTGAGGACGGTCAACCTTTAACCAATGGTTTAACATAAACTGCTATGTTCTATGAGAAACCAGAATGAAACTACATTCAGATTATAAAGATACATTTGTAATAGAAATGATGAAGAGTTTCAGAGGACGGGGGTCTCGGTTGGGGGTCTCGGTCGGGGGTCTCGGTCGGGATGCTTTCAGCCCGAGTGTGTTGTAGGGGTCGGAGCAGAACCGAGTGACAGATGAAAACAAGACGGAGCATGTAATTCTTCTCAGGTGTTCGTGGAGTAATGGGGTTAAAGGTCAGGTCAGATGAGACCCAGGAGACCCTCAGAATCTGACCCTCTCACTTGTGCACATGCTCTCACTGACAGACCCCCCCCCCCCCCCCCCCGACATCTCACTGCACATGTTAAGCCAGCGGGGTCCAAACCTTTTCCCCGAGGGCCACATACAGGAAAATATACGCAGAGATGGCAAAAGTACACACATCCTGTACTCAGGTAGAAGTACACACATCCTTTACTCAGGTAGAAGTACACACATCCTTTACTCAGGTAGAAGTACACACATCCTGTACTCAGGTAGAAGTACACACATCCTTTACTCAGGTAGAAGTACACACATCCTTTACTCAGGTAGAAGTACACACATCCTTTACTCAGATAGAAGTACACACATCCTTTACTCAGGTAGAAGTACAGATACTCGTGTTTAAAAATACTCTGGTAAAAGTAGAAGTACTGACTAAACTTCTTTACTCAAGTAGAAGTAAAGAAGTGTGAGTGTGTGTGTGGGATTGTGTGTCTGTGTGTGTCTGTATGTCTGTGTGTGTGTGTGTGTGTGTGTGTGTGTCTGTGCGTGTGTGTGTGTGTGTGTAACTCACACTGTGGGTCTCTGTCTGCCGCTCTGATCACTGACGCTGGGGGAGGGTCTCTGACCAGCAGCCAATGAGAACGCAGCACCATCAGCGGAGGATTGAGGGGGGGGAGGGGGGGGAGGAGGGCGAGCATCCTGGAGAGAGAGGGATGTTAGTTTCATGTAACAATCATTTCAGGATCTCTCCAACAACTGACTGTTGGTATTCGCTATTTGCTATTAATGAAATGAAGGCAGCGTGTTCGGCTCATTTTCAGGTTGATATTGATCATGTGTGTCCCTACTGTGACATGTTCCCACGCTCAACATTTTGAGATTGATAAAAGCTTAATTTTAAGAAAAAAGTAAGAATTATGATTTTTTTTTTAAAAGACCACATTTTTAAGATTTTCTGAAAAAGTCAATATTTTGACTTTTTTTATTTTCTGATCAAAAGTCAAAAAATCAAGAAATGTTATGAGAAGAGTGAGAATTTGAATTAATTGAAAAATCGTCATCGTTTCAGATTTTTTATTTTGGGAAAAAAAAGTCAGAATTATGAGATTTAAAAAAATAAATCAGAATAAAAAAATAGTCAGAATTCTGAGATGTTTTCATATTAAAGAGGACATGAGTGTGTGGGAGGGACCAGACCATTTACATGCACAGAAACCTATAGCAGGAGAGGGAACTCCACAGAGAGCAGAACAGCTTGAGATGTCCTCTCAGTGACGCAGACACACAACAGCAACCTGAGCAACATCAGAGCGGAGGAACCGGTCTGAGTCACAGACAGATCGGCTGTCGGGGGAATTCCTCTTTTATCCGAGACACAAAGCTGGGATGGTAAATGAAATATCATAAAAACATGTCTACAAACTTCAGAGCCAGTTTGTTCATCTCCTCTCGCTGCTTTAAAGAACGTCAGAAAGACTTTAGGGGAATGTTTGGATCGGTTTTAGCCACTAGATTACAGGATTGAACACCAAGCTGCTGGATAGGGCTGCGTCTAATGAGGATCTTCATCATGGATTATTATTATTATTATTATTATCTAGGTTACTCTTTGTGAATAAAAAGTCATGAGTCCACAAGATTCCAAGGTGATGTGCTTAAATGCCAAATATGTTAATTTAATTTGAAATAAAACTGAAAAAGCAGCAAATCTCCATTATTTCTGACACTTTTGCATTAAAAAATTATTTGTAAATGATATAGGAATAAAATATTGTTTAAAGGTCGGTTAATCGGAGGGTTTTCACGTAGAGCTTTTCTGTCTGTTTGCAGCCTCTGATCCTGAGGTGTGCTGCTTCTCTCTGTTCCATATTAACCAGAATATCTTTGGAATTTTTAAGATTTTTACATTTCTAGAAAAAGGTAAGAATTAAAAAAATTTGAGAAAGAAATTCAGATGTTGAGAAAAAAGTCAGATTTTATTTTTATTTGAGAAAAAAGCAAGAATTTTGAGAAAAAATAAGAATGAGGTTTTTTCTCAAAAAGTCAACATTTGGAGAATAAAGAATGTTTAGAGAAAAACAGAATTCTACAATCTTGAGATTTCAGAAAAAAAGTCAACATTTTGATAAAAAAGTAAGAATTTTGAGATTTAGGAAAAAAGTAAGAATTTTTTGAAAAAGTCAGAATTTTGAGATTTAGAAAAAAAAGTAAGAATATTTTGATTTTTAGAAAAAGGTAAGCTTTCTGAGAAACTGGGATTGTAGCCGGTAAAATGTCTAAAGTCTGTTTCCATTCTCTAATCCTGAGACGCGCTGCTTCTCTCTGTTTCTTATTAAGTTCTCTCTGCGTGCAAACAGCAGGACTTTAGAGACAGCGAGAGCCAGAGGACAGACGGAGTCAGACGGAGGCCCAGACAACTCCTCTTCCTCAGAGCAACATTAACTCCCCCCTCTCTGCCCCCACAGTGAGCCCAGAGACCCTCCCTCGGCCCGCGGTGTGTTCAAGTGTCGTTGTGCATTTGAGTTCTCTGCTGACGCTGGAGCTGAGATAATTAGGCTGCCTGCAGGCGAGAGAAATCATCTGTAGAGAAACATCACGTCAGATCCTCAGTGAAGCGTGCAGAGACCTCTGTGCTCACATTCCTGCTCACTCAGACTCCACACACACACACACACAAACACACATTAACACACACACACACACAGGAAGTGAGCGTGCTGCTTTCTGGGGGCTGCTGGGATTTCTGGACATTTCTAGTTGACATGATTTTTGCCTCCAGCAGAATAATGTTTCCTCGTGTCTGTGGAAAGTGTGTGACTTTATACTGACTTTGTTTGTTGTTGACTTTCACTGAAATGATAACGTTGGTGCATCTCGCTGAACAGTTTCACAGCCTCATGTATGTTGCATGTTTGTATTTGATTGTATTTAACGTAACAACGTAGTGTCTTAGCTTTCACACTTCATCAAATTTAGATTAATAAAACCTAATTAAAGTCTTGAAGGTAGAGGAGGAGAGCCACATGTTATACAGAAAACATTGAAGTGATTCATTTTTGTCTCTCTTCTGTCTTTACCCCAATTCATCTTCAAACACCTGCGAAGAATTACACGCACCGTCCTCAGAAATTCGGAGAAAATAAAAAAGAAATCTGACTTTATTTTCCGAATTCAGAATTCTGACCAAAATCTCTAAAATTGACTTTTTTCTCCAAATTATTAGAAAATTAATTGACTTTTTTCTCAGAATTTTGAATTTACCTTTGAATTCTTAGCAAAAATAATGCTGATAATCCTGACTTTAATAATTCAGATTTTCTTTCTCTGACTTCTATGATTTTTTTTCTCCTGATTTCTGATGTTTTTTCTGATAATTCAGACTTTCCAAAATCAGAATTCTTAAAAAAAGAAATCGGGAAGTTCTGACTTTTTCCCCCAAATCCTGACTCTGATCTTTCAATTCTTAGAAAAAAGAATTCTGACTTATTTTTCTCAGATTTCTTTAATTTCTTTCCTGAAAATTCTGACTTTGATCTCAGAAATTATGACTTTTTTTTTAATCCAATTTCTGACTTTTTTCCCCAAATCCTGACTTTGATCTCTGAATTCTTAGAAAAAATAATTCAGATTCTTTTTCTCCTGATTTCTGACTTCAAACTCACCGAATTCAAAGAAAGAAAGTTTGAGTTTCTAGTTGCACAGATGTGTCACCTCAAAGCAAAAACAATCACTAAAATAAATTACATTTTTAGAGAAATATATTGAACAATGAAAACAAGTCGATTTGAAAGCAGCTTCCCAGGTCTCAGCACATTTTATAATGTGACAGTGTGACAGTGCAACGATGTATTTTTAGGACGTACCACGGAGATGGAGGTGTAGCTCGACTCCGAGGGGAACGTGAAGACAGTTGCCGTGGTAACAGGACTGCTGGGGGGCGGGGTCACGATGAGTCCAGCTGTGCAAATGTGAACCTGTCAACAGAAGAGAAACGAGCACCATCAGAAACCCCCGAAATAAACTGAAATAAAACGACACGCTGCGAAACATGGAGAATAAAAAGGGATATTTATGATGTTAGAGAGAGGGTCTCTTTAGAATCAGTGTTTTATATATGATAGAAACAGACAGGAATGCTGCTGTGGATGCATTTTATATAGAACCTTGAATTCTTTCAGACATTTACCATATTGTTCCAGATATTTCATAGATATTTTAAAATCCCACATTGTCCAAATATGTTAAGGCATTTCTGATATTTTTTTATTAACATATTCTCTAATATTCTTTGGGGTCACTTTTCACATATTATTTTTGTAAATTTTTATTTATTCTCAAGACATTTTACATAAGTTTCCTTTCTTGTTTAGTGATTTATACATGATAGAAACAGACAGGACCAAAACCAGGATGTGTTGATGCATTTCAGTTACAAAAAAACCCCAAAACCTTGAATTCTTTTAAGACATTTACCATATTTCTTCAGATATTTCATAGATATTTTAAACAAGTTAAAATCCCACATTTTCCAAATATTTTAAGGCAGTTCTGACCTTTTTTTTTCAATTCTTTAAAATGTGTTCTTTAATATTTCTTGGCATCACTCTTCACATATTATCTTTGGAAATGTTGATTTATTCTTAAGACATTTTACATCATTTACCTTTTTTTTCTGTGTGATAGAAACAGACAGGAGCAAAAGGTGAAAAAAGATGCATTTTAGTTACCAAAAACATGAGTTTACTATATTAAGAATATTTTTAACCTTGGAGTGAAGGATTTATTCAGACATTTTCTTCCAGATATTTCATAATTTTTTAGGCACTTTTCGATTTAATATTTCTTTGCGTCATTCTTCACATATTATTTCAGATTTTTTTAATTTATTCTTAACCCATTTTACATAATTTCCCCAATTTCTTTTGTCGTCATTTCCAACAAATATTATGGATATTTTGAAGGTAACCCTGTGAACATGTCCCAACCGATGCTGAGTGTGAAAGGTGTTGAAAGCAGTCATTAAAAGCCTGTGTCTGCATGCATGACGGTCTGTAATGACACACCATCATATCAACATGAAAGACTAGAGATCCACTTCAGTGCAGACGTCTCCTCTCGCTGAGCGCTGCAGATAAAAGGTTCATGGAGGAGCTAATGGGCGGTTTCAGAGAGACCTTTGAGTGGAAACACAAACAAAGGAAAGAATCACCAAGCAACAAGCAGAACCTTTGAGTGGGAATCAATGCAGGAGGAAGCATCTATTAATATCCACAGAAACGTCTTCTATGGAGAAGAACTGGAGGACGACACGCTCTTTATTTTGTCACAGCACAGGGGACCTCTGCATTTAACCCATCGGTGCCTTGACACGTAAAGGGAATATTTCAGATCTAAACAAAAGTGATTTTTTTTTTTGTTCCCACAATTCTGAAATGTTTGTCTCAGAAAACAGAAATCTGAGTTATATTTTGATGTGAAATATTAGAAGAAATTGTTGACTTTTTCCTCAAAATTCTGACTTTCTTTCTCAAATTATTAGAAAAATTGTTGATTGACTTTTTTTCTCAGAATGTTGACTTTAATCTTCAAATTCTTATAAAAAAATATTCTGACTTTTTTCTGAGAATTATGATTTTTCGGTTCGGTGCCTTGCTCAAGGGCACCTCGGCAGTTACTAGGAGGAGAACTAGCACCTCTTCAGCTACCTCTGAACCAGTGACGTGTGGAAACCTAAAACATCAGTTTAATATATTTTGAATATTTTTTAAATCTAACTTTAGAGTTTCAGACATTTTCCATTTTTTTTCCAGATATTTCAGTATTTTTTTGCCACTTTTTACATATTTTTTTGACATATTCTTTAATATTATTTGGGGAAACTAATATTTCACATATTCATTCTGGAAAACAATGCAACATAAAACACAGCAAAGCTACCCTTTAGTTAGTTAAACCTACTTAGAAAGGGTAGTTCAAAAGCTACCTCCAGGGCTGGCTTCACGTCGTTTTAGTGGACGCTTTGAGTCACGCTTCCACGCTTTCAGACGCTCGGATGGAGCCACGGCTTGTTTGGTGTGATGGGGGGGGGACGGGGGGGACGGGGAGCTGGCCTAATTGCTGACAGAAGGACACAGGAGCCTCTGAACAGCAACACACATCTCAGGGAGACAGAAAGAGATGAGACTGGGCCTTTCACTCTGATCACTGAGGTCCAATTAATGACCACTGGACCGGATATTCACTAATTAGCTTTTTAAAGGGAGTCGTCTCTGCAGAACATCGGATTAAAGGAGACCACTAACAGCCTTTATCACAACGAGGTGTTAGCTGTCACCATGGTAACAACAGTCAAAAGCATGACGGGGGGGAAATCGATTTGCCGTAAATCTGCCCGGTTCCTCGACGTGGAGTTTTATATAATGTGTGACGCATAAAAACATTTGACGCGCCAAAATATAATACTGGTGTTTTTAGACTCATAGATTTCAAAATAAAAAAGGCTCATGGAGTAAATGTTTTCTAAGAGGTAACTGAAGAAAAAAGGCATGTTTTTCAAAATAAAAGCCCAAAAGAGGAAATGTATCCTGACAGGAAGATTAGGGGGCAGCATGTTTTTCAAAATAAAGCACCATAAAGGAAATGTATCCTTAAAGTAAGTTCAGGATGAGGCATGTTTTTCAAAATAATAGCCCCAGAAAATGTTACCTGTGAAGGTGTTCTACATGTTACCTGTGAAGGTGTTCTACATGTTACCTGTGAAGGTGCATCTCACCTGTGAAGGTGTGCTACGTGTTACCTGTGAGGGTGCGCTACGTGTTACCTGTAAACTTGTTACCTGTGCAGGTGTTCTACATGTTACCTGTGCAGGTGTTCTACATGTTACCTGTGAAGGTGTTCTACATGTTACCTGTGCAGGTGTTCTACATGTTACCTGTGAAGGTGTTCTACATGTTACCTGTGCAGGTGTTCTACATGTTACCTGTGAAGGTGCGCTGCATGTTACCTGTGCAGGTGTTCTACATGTTACCTGTGCAGGTGTTCTACATGTTACCTGTGCAGGTGCGCTGCATGTTACCTGTGAAGGTGTTCTACATGTTACCTGTGCAGGTGTTCTACATGTTACCTGTGCAGGTGCGCTGCATGTTACCTGTGAAGGTGTTCTACATGTTACCTGTGCAGGTGTTCTACATGTTACCTGTGAAGGTGTTCTGCATGTTACCTGTGAAGGTGTTCTACATGTTACCTGTGAAGGTGTTCTACATGTTACCTGTGAAGGTGTTCTGCATGTTACCTGTGAAGGTGTTCTACATGTTACCTGTGAAGGTGTTCTACATGTTACCTGTGAAGGTGTTCTACATGTTACCTGTGCAGGTGTTCTACATGTTACCTGTGAAGGTGTTCTACATGTTACCTGTGCAGGTGTTCTACATGTTACCTGTGCAGGTGTTCTACATGTTACCTGTGCAGGTGTTCTACATGTTACCTGTGCAGGTGTTCTACATGTTACCTGTGAAGGTGCGCTGCATGTTACCTGTGAAGGTGCTCTACATGTTACCTGTGCAGGTGTTCTACATGTTACCTGTGCAGGTGTTCTACATGTTACCTGTGAAGGTGCGCTGCATGTTACCTGTGAAGGTGTTCTACATGTTACCTGTGAAGGTGCTCTACATGTTACCTGTGAAGGTGTTCTACATGTTACCTGTGAAGGTGTTCTACATGTTACCTGTGAAGGTGTTCTACATGTTACCTGTGAAGGTGTTCTACATGTTACCTGTGAAGGTGTTCTACATGTTACCTGTGAAGGTGCGCTGCATGTTACCTGTGAAGGTGTTCTACATGTTACCTGTGAAGGTGCGCTGCATGTTACCTGTGAAGGTGCTCTACATGTTACCTGTGAAGGTGTTCTACATGTTACCTGTGAAGGTGCGCTGCATGTTACCTGTGAAGGTGTTCTACATGTTACCTGTGAAGGTGCATCTCACCTGTGAAGGTGTTCTACATGTTACCTGTGAAGGTGCATCTCACCTGTGAAGGTGTTCTACATGTTACCTGTGAAGGTGCATCTCACCTGTGAAGGTGTTCTACATGTTACCTGTGAAGGTGCTCTACATGTTACCTGTGAAGGTGTTCTACATGTTACCTGTGAAGGTGCGCTGCATGTTACCTGTGAAGGTGCGCTGCATGTTACCTGTGAAGGTGCATCTCACCTGTGAAGGTGTTCTACATGTTACCTGTGAAGGTGCATCTCACCTGTGAAGGTGTTCTATATGTTACCTGTGAAGGTGTTCTATGTGTTACGTGTGAAGGTGTTCTACATGTTACCTGTGAAGGTGCACTGCATGTTACCTGTGCTCTCTGTCTCACCTGTGAAGGAGCGCTGCAGGACAGCCCCCCGCTGATCTCCCCTATGCGAGCAGCAGCTGTGGGGTTGCTGGAGCTGATGAGCACCGGGCCGCTGATCTCCATGGAGTGCCTCTGAGGGGGCGGAGCCAGCAGGGGCTTGTGGGACATGGTGAGGGAGGTGAAGGAGTGTCTCTTCTTGCTGTTCTTCTTCTCTGATGCTCTCCCATTCATCTGAGAGGACGCCCCCTCCCCCGAGTCTCCACTGGACTCTGAAGGCTTGTCCAACTCGATCAGCTGACGGGCCGCAGAGTTAAACTGAGAGGGAGGAGAGAGGTACACACATCCTTTACTCAAGTACAAGTACACACATCCTTTACTCAAGTACAAGTACACACATCCTTTACTCAAGTACAAGTACACACATCCTTTACTCAAGTAGAAGTACAGATACTCGTGTTTAAAAATACTCTGGTAAAACTAGAAGTACTGACTAAACTTCTTTACTCAAGTAAAAGTAAAGAAGTATGGGCTTTGAAATGTACTTGAAAATAATCAGATAACATATTTATATATATATTCATATATAATCCTTTATTTTTAAAGTAATAAAATATATAAAATAAATAAAGCAATAAAATAATAAATATAAAATATTCTCTAATTAATCAATTGTATATTTTTTAAAGAATAAAATCATTTTTAAATCTAAAAAATAACATTTCTTGAGGCAATAAAATCATTGTTATGGTGTTCTTTGATATCCATGTAAAGGCTGCGTACATGGAGCCGTCGCTACAGCCAGGGTTCATGACCTCCATCAGATGAACCCTCTCAATACGAGCCGGACGTATCACCCTCAGGACTCATTTAACATCAACACACACATTACCCATCACTCATATTACTGAGAGCTCTGATCTTTATCATCATGGACTGATGCATTAATAATGAGCTCTAACTCACAGGACGCCGTTAAGAGGAAGAGCAACGGAGATACTAACCAGGGTGTCTCTAGAAAGATAGAGCATGATGATCATGCTTATAAGATATATGAAGATAACATGACCCCGTATACAAGATGTCTCCTGACCTAAACAACAACATGACCTAAACAACAACGTGACGTAAACAACAACGTGACGTAAACAACAACGTGACGTAAACAAGATGTCTCCTGACGTAAACAACAACGTGACGTAAACAACAACGTGACGTAAACAACAACGTGACATAAACAAGATGTCTCCTGACGTAAACAACAACGTGACGTAAACAAGATGTCTCCTGACGTAAACAACAACGTGACGTAAACAAGATGTCTCCTGACGTATACAACAACGTGACATAAACAAGATGTCTCCTGGCGTAAACAACAACGTGACGTAAACAAGATGTCTCCTGACGTATACAACAACGTGACGTAAACAAGATGTCTCCTGGCGTAAACAACAAGGTGACGTAAACAAGATGTCTCCTGACGTAAACAACAACGTGACGTAAACAAGATGTCTCCTGGCGTAAACAACAAGGTGACGTAAACAAGATGTCTCCTGACGTAAACAACAACGTGACGTAAACAACAACGTGACGTAAACAAGATGTCTCCTGACGTAAACAACAACGTGACGTAAACAACAACGTGACGTAAACAACAACGTGACATAAACAAGATGTCTCCTGACGTAAACAACAACGTGACGTAAACAAGATGTCTCCTGACGTAAACAACAACGTGACGTAAACAAGATGTCTCCTGACGTATACAACAACGTGACATAAACAAGATGTCTCCTGGCGTAAACAACAACGTGACGTAAACAAGATGTCTCCTGACGTATACAACAACGTGACGTAAACAAGATGTCTCCTGGCGTAAACAACAAGGTGACGTAAACAAGATGTCTCCTGACGTAAACAACAACGTGACGTAAACAAGATGTCTCCTGGCGTAAACAACAAGGTGACGTAAACAAGATGTCTCCTGACGTAAACAACAACGTGACGTAAACAACAACGTGACGTAAACAACAACGTGACATAAACAAGATGTCTCCTGACGTAAACAACAACGTGACGTAAACAAGATGTCTCCTGACGTAAACAACAACGTGACGTAAACAAGATGTCTCCTGACGTATACAACAACGTGACATAAACAAGATGTCTCCTGACGTAAACAACAACGTGACGTAAACAAGATGTCTCCTGACGTAAACAACAACGTGACGTAAACAAGATGTCTCCTGACGTATACAACAACGTGACATAAACAAGATGTCTCCTGGCGTAAACAACAACGTGACGTAAACAAGATGTCTCCTGACGTATACAACAACGTGACATAAACAAGATGTCTCCTGGCGTAAACAACAACGTGACGTAAACAAGATGTCTCCTGACGTATACAACAACGTGACATAAACAAGATGTCTCCTGACGTAAACAACAACGTGACGTAAACAAGATGTCTCCTGACGTAAACAACAACGTGACGTAAACAAGATGTCTCCTGACGTATACAACAACGTGACATAAACAAGATGTCTCCTGGCGTAAACAACAACGTGACGTAAACAAGATGTCTCCTGACGTATACAACAACGTGACGTAAACAAGATGTCTCCTGGCGTAAACAACAACGTGACGTAAACAAGATGTCTCCTGACGTATACAACAACGTGACGTAAACAAGATGTCTCCTGGCGTAAACAACAAGGTGACGTAAACAAGATGTCTCCTGACGTAAACAACAACATGACGTCGGAGCTCCGTAAAAACAAAGCTGTCTCTGCCGTCTGACATGAACACACCATAGTACACCTTTATTCACCCATATTGCATGTCCGCCCGTTACTTCTCAGATTCATGATTTGGTGTAAAGATGCCTGAAAATATTATAAAAAGGTCCATCCAAGTTCCTCAGAGTGCAAGGCCATAAGTGAAATGCTTTAATCTAACGCACTTTGAGGACATGATTAACAGTTTTTCACTTGTATTGTGAAGATGTTGACCTGGAAGAGTGGAACACATAAGCAGTTTGTTTTGTTCAAACACATAGCTGACAAAGCAGGGTGTTTCTAGAAAGATATAGCATGAGTTCTGTGTCTCTGATCTGGTTTATAAGATATATCAATTCTCTTGAGAACATGATGCCTGTAAACAAGATGTCTCAACAACGTGACGTAAACAACAACGTGACGTAAACAACAACGTGACGTAAACAACAACGTGACGTAAACAACAACGTGACGTCGGAGCTCTGTATAAACAAATCTGTCTCTGCGTCTGACGCTCTGTTTGATTCTCAGATTTCTGGAGGAATTAAACCGTTTCTGAGGAACAGAGATATTGTTTTCTGGCATCACTTTCTACGGGGAACATCTGCATTCTGGTTTGAGGGCGCGCGCCGAGAGGAAGAGAGTTCAGTTACTTCTAAACAAATGGACCATCCTGACCGTTTTATCCAAGCTTTAGAAACAAAGAGTATTCATCCTGTGTGAATCTGTGCTGTTTTTCATTCTAACCCGGTTGCTGTTTAAACTCCTGAAGCTCCATCCTATCTCATCTTATTTATTCCACTGATGCTCGGTGACATTTTCGAGAACTTACCTCAACATATGAGATGGGGAATATTCCAATTTTGTCTCCCAGCATGCCCTCTGCCCAGTTGTCGTCCACTCTGCGGATCACCGTCAGGACGTCGTCCTGCAGGGAGACAGAGGAGGAGGAAGCTCATTAAGAATCTGCAGACTAAGAGCTGCTGGAGCTGAGGGAGGAAACACTGAGGTAATGAGGGGGGGGGCTTCATTAAAGGGGCTTTCAGGAGGAAAACACAGGCTGAAAAACTGCTGAATCAGCAAGTTACTGTTTATAGCTCACATACAGAGGGAGGGGAAGTACTCAGAATGTGTACTTGAGTAAAAGTACTCAGTTTGAATGACTTCGTATACGGCAGGTAGCTTGTGAATTGACTCCAGGTGGAACTAAAGCGCCTCACCTTAGAGAAGGAGATCTCAGAGGTAATGAGTCGTGTGAGTTTTACTTCAGCGCCTCACCTTAGAGAAGGAGATCTCAGAGGTAATGAGTCGTGTGAGTTTTACTTCAGCGCCTCACCTTAGAGAAGGAGATCTCAGAGGTAATGAGTCGTGTGAGTTTTACTTCAGCGCCTCACCTTAGAGAAAGGCAGGCAGTCTTTGTCCGCCTCCTTGTCTTTCAGCTCGAAGTCGTACAGAGCCTTGCACTGGGGGGGGGGGCAGCGGCAGCGGCTTGATGACCTGCACAAAGTTAGTGGGAAAGAAGCCGTGCACCCCCCCCATCTCTCCGTGGTACCAGTTCTCGTCCACCTGCCGGCGCAGGATGATGATGTCACCCTTGATGAACTTGAGGTCTCCTGGTTCCTTGCCATCGTAGTTGTAGAGCGCCTTGGCACAGGGCAGCTGGGGAACACCCTGGAAAAGAGAGGGTAGAGAACATGAGGAACAGAGAGGGTAGAGAACATGAGGAACAGAGAGGGTAGAGAACATGAGGAAGGGTAGAGAACATGAGGAACAGAGAGGGTAGAGAACATGAGGAACAGAGAGGGTAGAGAACATGAGGAACAGAGAGGGTAGAGAACGTGAGGAACAGAGAGGGTAGAGAACGTGAGGAACAGAGAGGGTAGAGAACGTGAGGAACAGAGAGGGTAGAGAACATGAGGAACAGAGAGGGTAGAGAACATGAGGAAGGGTAGAGAACATGAGGAAGGGTAGAGAACACGAGGAACAGAGAGGGTAGAGAACACGAGGAACAGAGAGGGTAGAGAACACGAGGAACAGAGAGGGTAGAGAACGTGAGGAACAGAGAGGGTAGAGAACGTGAGGAACAGAGAGGGTAGAGAACGTGAGGAACAGAGAGGGTAGAGAACGTGAGGAACAGAGAGGGTAGAGAACGTGAGGAACAGAGAGGGTAGAGAACGTGAGGAACAGAGGGGGTAGAGAACATGAGGAACAGAGAGGGTAGAGAACACGAGGAACAGAGAGGGTAGAGAACACGAGGAACAGAGAGGGTAGAGAACACGAGGAACAGAGGGGGTAGAGAACACGAGGAACAGAGGGGGTAGAGAACACGAGGAACAGAGAGGGTAGAGAACACGAGGAACAGAGGGGGTAGAGAACACGAGGAACAGAGAGGGTAGAGAACACGAGGAACAGAGGGGGTAGAGAACACGAGGAACAGAGAGGGTAGAGAACATGAGGAACAGAGAGGGTAGAGAACACGAGGAACAGAGAGGGTATAGAACACGAGGAACAGAGAGGGTAGAGAACACGAGGAACAGAGGGGGTAGAGAACACGAGGAACAGAGAGGGTAGAGAACATGAGGAACAGAGAGGGTAGAGAACATGAGGAACAGAGAGGGTAGAGAACATGAGGAACAGAGGGGGTAGAGAACATGAGGAACAGAGAGGGTAGAGAACATGAGGAACAGAGAGGGTAGAGAACATGAGGAACAGAGAGGGTAGAGAACATGAGGAACAGAGGGTAGAGAACATGAGGAACAGAGAGGGTAGAGAACATAAGGAACAGAGAGGGTAGAGAACACGAGGAACAGAGAGGGTAGAGAACATGAGGAACAGAGAGGGTAGAGAACATGAGGAACAGAGAGGGTAGAGAACATGAGGAACAGAGAGGGTAGAGAACATGAGGAACAGAGAGGGTAGAGAACATGAGGAACAGAGGGGGTAGAGAACATGAGGAACAGAGAGGGGAGAGAACATGAGGAACAGAGAGGGTAGAGAACATGAGGAACAGAGAGGGTAGAGAACATAAGGAACAGAGAGGGTAGAGAACACGAGGAACAGAGAGGGTAGAGAACATGAGGAACAGAGAGGGTAGAGAACATGAGGAACAGAGAGGGTAGAGAACACGAGGAACAGAGAGGGTAGAGAACATGAGGAACAGAGAGGGTATAGAGAACATGAGGAACAGAGAGGGTAGAGAACATGAGGAACAGAGAGGGTAGAGAACATGAGGAACAGAGAGGGTAGAGAACATGAGGAACAGAGAGGGTATAGAGAACATGAGGAACAGAGAGGGTATAGAGAACATGAGGAACAGAGAGGGTATAGAGAACATAAGGAACAGAGAGGGTAGAGAACACGAGGAACAGAGAGGGTAGAGAACATGAGGAACAGAGAGGGTAGAGAACATGAGGAACAGAGAGGGTAGAGAACACGAGGAACAGAGAGGGGAGAGAACATGAGGAACAGAGAGGGTAGAGAACATGAGGAACAGAGAGGGTATAGAGAACATGAGGAACAGAGAGGGTATAGAGAACATGAGGAACAGAGAGGGTAGAGAACACGAGGAACAGAGAGGGTAGAGAACACGAGGAACAGAGAGGGTATAGAGAACATGAGGAACAGAGAGGGTATAGAGAACATGAGGAACAGAGAGGGTAGAGAACATGAGGAACAGAGAGGGTATAGAGAACATGAGGAACAGAGAGGGTAGAGAACACGAGGAACAGAGAGGGTAGAGAACATGAGGAACAGAGAGGGTATAGAGAACATGAGGAACAGAGAGGGTAGAGAACATGAGGAACAGAGGGGGTAGAGAACATGAGGAACAGAGAGGGTAGAGAACATGAGGAACAGAGAGGGTATAGAGAACATGAGGAACAGAGAGGGTAGAGAACATGAGGAACAAGAAGAGGGTAGAGAGAACATAGGAACGGAGGTAGAGAACATGAGGAAAGAGAGGGTAGAGAACATGAGGAACAGAGGGGGTAGAGAACATGAGGAACAGAGAGGGTAGAGAACATGAGGAACAGAGAGGGTATAGAGAACATGAGGAACAGAGAGGGTAGAGAACATGAGGAACAGAGGGGGTAGAGAACATGAGGAACAGAGGGGTAGAGAACATGAGGAACAGAGAGGGTAGAGAACATGAGGAACAGAGAGGGTAGAGAACACGAGGAACAGAGGGGGGTAGAGAACATGAGGAACAGAGGGGGGTAGAGAACATGAGGAACAGAGGAGGGTAGAGAACATGAGGAACAGAGAGGGTAGAGAACATGAGGAACAGAGGGGGTAGAGAACATGAGGAACAGAGGGGGTAGAGAACATGAGGAACAGAGAGGGTAGAGAACATGAGGAACAGAGGGGGTAGAGAACATGAGGAACAGAGAGGTTCTCCTGGAATCAGGTCTGAGGTTAACTCAAGCTGAAGAGATAGCAGTTGGAGATGAACTAAACGTGTATGAACGTTTGTTTGACACAGAGATTGTTTTCTGAAGAGGGAAGTTACCTATTAGTTTCAGTGCATGTAAACGGTCTGCTGCGGCTAACATCCCTGTGCTCTCTGAGCTTCTCTCACACACAGTTTTCAATTTAAACAACATTTGTTATATCCTCATTACAAACAAACAGGAAACAGGAGTGAGTGTGTGTGTTCACAGTGTGTGTGTTCACAGTGACAGTGTGTGTGTGTGTGTGTGTGTGTGTGTGTGTGTGTGTGTGTGTGTGTGTTCACAGTGTGTGTGTGTGTGTGTGTGTGTGTTCACAGTGTGTGTGTTCACAGTGTGTGTGTTCACAGTGTGTGTGTTCACAGTGTGTGTGTTCATAGTGAGTGTGTGTGTGTGTTCACAGTGACAGTGTGTGTGTGTGTGTGTGTGTGTGTGTGTGTGTGTGTGTGTGTGTTCACAGTGTGTGTGTGTGTGTGTGTGTGTGTTCACAGTGTGTGTGTTCACAGTGTGTGTGTGTGCGTTCACAGTGTGTGTGTTCACAGTGTGTGTGTGTGTGTTCACAGTGTGTGTGTTCACAGTGAGTGCGTTCACAGTGAGTGTATGTGTGTGTGTTCACAGTGTGTGTGTTCACAGTGAGTGTATGTGTGTGTGTTCACAGTGTGTGTGTTCACAGTGTGTGTGTTCACAGTGACAGTGTGTGTGTTCACAGTGTGTGTGTTCACAGTGACAGTGTGTGTGTGTGTGTGTGTGTGTGTGTGTGTGTGTGTGTACAGTGTGTGTGTGTGTACAGTGTGTTTGTGTGTGTGTGTGTGTGTGTGTGTGTGTACAGTGTGTGTGTGTGTGTGTACAGTGTGTGTGTGTGTGTGTGTGTGTGTGTGTGGTGTGTGTGTGTGTGTGTGTGTGTGTGTACAGTGTGTGAGGAACAGGCTCCGGCTCTTTATCCTGCAGAGGAACGCTCTGAAAGAGGCATTCAGAGGTTAGACAATCCTGGGAGAGAGAGAGAGAGAGAGAGAGAGGGGCGAGAGAGAGAGAGAGAGAGAGAGAGAGAGAGAGAGAGAGAGAGAGAGAGAGAGAGAGAGAGAGGGCGAGAGAGGGCGAGAGAGAGAGAGAGAGAGAGAGAGAGAGAGAGAGCAGCATCAATGTTCTCCATTCAGGGGGGAGGTCCATGAGGAAGCCTCCAAAAAAAATCAACCCCCTACCGTTTATCAGAGTGCTGTTACATCTCTGCAGAGATGTGTAAAAGTAAAGAGGGCTTTGAAATGTACTTCAGTAAAAAGTACCCATAACTAGCAGCTGTTTTAAAGAGTACCTGACCTCCCTTTATATTAATAGAACAATAATGTCATTGTTAGCTAATGAATGTTTCCATGCTGAACAACGGCAACATGACAACGTTTTCATTGGTCCCTCTTCTTTAGAGAAGACCAGGAAATGATGGATACACGGATCGTGTTCAAATCAATAGGCACGCAATGACTCTAAATAATAATGATCACGCCACCAAACACACATTCAAACTAAAGGAACCAGCCTGTTTGGAAAATGTGAGAAGTAGAAAGTACAGGTATTTGGGTTCAACATGTAAGAAGTAGAAAGTACAGGTATTTGGGTTCAACATGTAAGAAGTAGAAAGTACAGGTATTTGGGTTCAACATGTAAGAAGTAGAAAGTACAGGTCTTTGTGTTCAACATGTAAGAAGTAGAAAGTACAGGTATTTGTGTTCAACATGTAGAAGTAGAAAGTACAGGTATTTGTGTTCAACATGTAAGAAGTAGAAGTACAGGTATTTGGGTTCAACATGTAAGAAGTAGAAAGTACAGGTATTTGGGTTCAACATGTGAGAAGTAGAAAGTACAGGTAGTTGTGTTCAACATGTAGAAGTAGAAAGTACAGGTATTTGTGTTCAACATGTGAAGAAGTAGAAAGTACAGGTATTTGGGTTCAACATGTGAGAAGTAGAAAGTACAGGTATTTGGGTTCAACATGTAAGAAGTAGAAAGTACAGGTATTTGTGTTCAACATGTAAGAAGGTAGAAAGTACAGGTATTTGTGTTCAACATGTAAGAAGTAGAAAGTACAGGTATTTGGTCAACATGTAAGAAGTAGAAA
Organism: Trematomus bernacchii; assembly: GCF_902827165.1. Lineage (NCBI taxonomy): Eukaryota > Metazoa > Chordata > Actinopteri > Perciformes > Nototheniidae > Trematomus > Trematomus bernacchii. Next base: position 41,738 of record NW_022988126.1, read on the forward strand.
GTACAGGTATTTGTGTTCAACATGTAAGAAGTAGAAAGTACAGGTATTTGTGTTCACATGTAAGAAGTAGAAAAGTACAGGTATTTGGGTTCAACATGTAAGAAGTAAGAAAGTACAGGTATTGTGTTCAACATGTAAGAAGTAGAAAGTACAGGTATTTGGTTCAACATGTAAGAAGTAGAAAGTACAGGTATTTGGGTTCAACATGTAAGAAGTAGAAAGTACAGGTATTTGTTCAACATGTAAGAAGTAGAAAGTACAGGTATTTGTGTTCAACATGTAAGAAGTAGAAAGTACAGGTATTTGGGTTCAACATGTAAGAAGTAGAAAGTACAGGTATTGTGTTCAACATGTAAGAAGTAGAAAGTACAGGTACTTGTGTTCAACATGTAAGAAGTAGAAAGTACAGGTATTTGGGTTCAACATGTAAGAAGTAGAAAGTACAGGTATTTGGGTTCAACATGTAAGAAGTAGAAAGTACAGGTATTTGGGTTCAACATGTAAGAAGTAGAAAGTACAGGTATTTGTGTTCAACATGTAAGAAGTCAAAGTAAAAAGTGGTCAGAAAAATAAGTAGTGGAGTAAAGTACTGATACCAGAAACATGTACTGAAGTACAGTAACAAAGTATGTGTACTCCTCAGATGTTAAGGCCTGGCAGCCATTGATCACACAGAGAAGCTGGATTGAACTCTTTGAAGATGATTCTGTTTGGATTCCAGTGTTGCTGAAATCTGGGATACAACGATTTCTAAAGCGTGTTGTATATATTTGGTCTTTTTTTCTTTTTTTGTGTCTATTATGAGAACGTGTATCTAATTGACTCTGTGTAGAGAGAGTCTCTTTACACAGAGGGGACACATGGTGATGAAGAAGAGACATGAGGAAGAGGAAGGGGTTAACGCTCTGCAGGCTTGTTGAAGGCTAATGAAGCGTCTCCAGACTCAGAGGAGAATAAAGTACAGAATGAGGCGTGATGGTGAGCCGGGGTGACATTACCCGCTGCACAGAATCACACAGACCCCCCCCCTGGATCAGAGCTCTGCACACTGCACCAAACTGGGCCTCTTTTCAGGGGGGGGGGGGTGGACTGAGGGAGAGTCTCCTGATCCAAATTCAAATGAAAGTAGAATGAGTCCTGCTGCAGAGGACGGGCCGAGGGGACAGGACCCTTTAAAGGTCTGAAGGACTTTCTTTAGCACAGAGTCCAAAGTCAACATCGTTATGCAATTATTTAGCACACTGTAAAAGTCAATGCACTCATAAAATGAAATGAAGTAGCGCATGTCCAACAACAACAACAGGGCTCGCTTATCTTCATTGTATCTTCTAGATTGGGCTATAAAGTGTCAGGAAATACAAATCTTTCTATCTTTCTTAAGGTCCAAATGCTTTGTTTAAAGACATGTTAGCATGTTGTAGAAGTTCCTTTGAAACCAGCAGTCTAATGTGTTTGATGGACTATTGATCAGCTGAACAGTCGTGTGTATCTCTACACACTGACGGGACAATATGAAATAAGTGTCCCTTTAAAAGGCGTGTAAGCACTCGATTGGCCAAGTTCAACACAGTGTTTAAAATCAGCCTCGTTATGCAATCACTGTTGCACACAGTCAAAGTGATTGCACTGTAAACATGTGGATGAATAAAGTCTTGCAACAACAACAACAACAACAACAACAACAGGGCTGCAGCTGAGGCCTGTACTACGAAGCCGGATGTTCTCTTAGCTGACTTCAGGGAAAACTCTGGCTTTCCGGTCCTACGACGCTGGTTCTCTTTTTAGCGGGCTAGATCTCCATGGTAACTGATGCTGAGTGGCTAACCTCCCCGGGAGCAGGTTAGGTGGCAGGATAAGAGATCAACTCAGTGAAAGCACCGCCTGCTGACCAATCAGAGCTCAGTGTGCGGAGTTTAAAGCGATCAAGTCATATTACAGGATAGAGGAAATACAGAAAAACTGCCGTTGCAGGAAAGACGGCCGGCAAAAATCACCTGACTGTGTGAACGTGAACATTAATAGAATATCCCCTCCCATCTTCAGAGCAATCTGACTATTATAACATTAGCGTTAAGAAAGCTTACTTAAATATCTGCCACAACATAAGTAACCGGATCAGAGTAACATTAAGTACAGTCCGCGGCACTGTGAGTGCAGACGTCTATGTGTCCCATTATCATTCATATCATATCACATCATAATATATCATATATTTCCTTATCTGAGTCAGCTGAGCCGTATCTGGCCGTGCAACACTCACAGTGTCACATACTGGATGCAGAAGTATTATTTTAAGCAACACATTAAGTTGATGAAACACTGTACGTAAATGTAATTAAAGTCAGATCGTGTCTTAGACGGGGCAGTGATATCATAAACCTGTTAATGTACGCATTCAAACACTTTCTCTGTTACCAGCTGTATTCACCTTGCAGGTGCAGCTATGTGGCTTTGATCCTGGATAAAGTGTTAAGTCATGGATGTTTAAAGTTTAACTTCTTCATATTTGACTAATATTAAAGTTCACTTTTCATTCAGGAAGTATGACGCTGCGCTGTCAGTACGCTTGTCCATGTTTGTGATTGGTCGAATGCTCCAAATACCACCCCTTTCATGTGAACGCACACCTAACTAGATAGGACACGGCTGGCTTGAGCGATCCACTTGATAACCAGCGTCGTAGGACCGCTTAGCGAGAGCGCGTATGTTTTGGATTGGGCCAACCGGCTAACTCAAACATATCCGGGTTAGGTTGAACCGGCTTCGTAGTACAGGCCTCAGGTTTTCTGACTTTATTTTGCAGTAAAACTTATTCCAGAAAGTTGGAATCTTTTCCCAATCTCCATTTTGAACAGAGGCCAAGACTTTATACATCCACACACGGGGTTCAAAGTCAGTAACGTTATATAATACTTTAGTACACAGTAAAAGGGATTGCACTCTAAAAATGGGAATACATATAGTCTTATAACAACAACAACAACAACAACAACAACAACAACCACAACAACAACAACAGGTCTGCAGCTCATGATCTCTACAGGTTCTTTTATAGATCGGGTTATAAAATGTCAGAAATTCAATATGTTCCCAGCTTTTTGAGCCCCAATGATTCCGTCTTTATTGATATCAAATAAATTACAAATCACAATTTAAGACGCTAAAAAAGGCTTCTTTTCTACATTGTTGCATGAAATGCTGCGTCAAAAAAGTCTATTATTTTCACACAACGCTGCACTGGAAAATAATGACATTTATAGTAGCTGAAATGCTAATGTGAGATTTGAGGGATATTTAAAGTAGTTTCTGTTAAATGAGCAGAACGACTTCTACAGTACTTTTACTCAAGAACAAGATCTGAGTACTTCTACTTTTACTCAAGTACAAGACCTGAGTACTTCTACTTTTACTCAAGTACAAGACTGAGTACTTCTACTTTTACTCAAGTACAAGATCTGAGTACTTCTACTTTACTCAAGTACAAGACCTGATGTACTTCTACTTAGTGAAGTACAAGATCTGTGTACTTCTACTTAGTGAAGTACACAGTACCTTCACTAAGTCTCAGCTGTTCCCTCTCTGTCTCTGAGTCAGCAGGTAGATCTCCATGTTCCACTTGGCTTAACACAGAGAGGGAGAGGATACAGGGGCCTGTGTGTGTGGTGTGTGTGTGTGTGTGTGTGTGTGTGTGTGTGTGTGTGGTGTGTGTGACACTGTGTGTGTGTGTGTGTGTGTGGGTTAATATCCGGTGTGCATCCATGGAGACGGAGCTGTTGTGTCTGCACCCCCCCCCCCCTGCTGTAGACGAGGGGGGGGGGGGGGGCTGTTTCTTTACCAGGAATGTACAGCAGAGAGAGTAAAAGCTGCGGTACCGTATTATATCTCTCCGGTACAGAGCGTAGTTTCTCACGCAGACACTGCTCTCTGGATAACTGGCACATTTAGATTTAGATTGAATGTAATTTCATCTTCCATTCCCTGCTCTCTATCGTCTAAAGCCTTCAATAGAGTTTCTACATGTTGTATTATCATCACAGCCCTCTGTATATTCTCTACTTCTTACAATTCTAGTATTGTTTATTTCTACTCTTTCATTTCTACTAATTGGGATCAATAAAGTACCTCTGACCTTTCACTCTACACGTCACCAAAAGGCAGCGTTTGTGTCGTCTAGTTTTAAAGTGCTGGGTCTGATAGCAGCTGCTTGTGTTACATTGTGTCTCCATCAGGCGAGGCTTCACAGCTCAGTGAGTGAAAGGTTAGGGTTGACGTAGTGAGAACCCAGAGCTCCATGAGGCACAAGAGGAGCTGCCACCTCTCCTCCGTGTGAATGGAGGGTTCTTCCCAGCAGTGATTGTTGGGCCGAGGTGGAGACTAAACCCACGTTTCATTGAGTTGTATTTAGGTCTCTGTAAGTTTGAATGAAGTGTGTTTTAACGAGGCGTCTCCGTTTGCCAGACACGCACTCTCTCGCCCAAATATATCCAAACCTTCACCACCAAACCTCCAGCTTCTCTCCACACACACAACACATCCAGCTTCTCTCACACACACACACACATCCAGCTTCTCTCCCACACACACCACAGATCCAGCTTCTCTCCACACACACACATCCAGCTTTCTCTCCACACACACACACACACCAACACACATCCAGCTTCTCTCCACACACACACACACATCCAGCTTCTTCTACTTGGGGCGCTTTCACACCGGAGTACTTTTCCCAGGATAGTTCAGATAGTTTTTGGGATTTTGCGTTCAAACCAAAAGATCTGGAACTAGAACTTAGTTCATGAGAACCCTTTCCCCTTTTCAGTCCCTGCTAGAGAGCAGGTACTTTCCTGGGGAGGAAAAGGTTCCAGTTTCTGATTGGCTGGGTGGATTGCAAACCACGCCCCGTAAAATTCCCAAAAGTTGTGTGAAGCCGCCATTTTATTTGCTCGAATTAGCATTATTAGCATTAGCATTAGCCCAGCGCACAAACGCAGAGAGACTAACTTATGGCAACACAAAATAAAACGTGGGAACGGTGGAGATGAGGAGGAGGTGTGGCGCTTCTGGCGATTTACCCGGACTTCGGGGGGCGATTTACTGCCACCCGAAGTCCCGGAGCGGGTGGCAGTATACGCCGTGAAGTTCTTTGCGGCCTGCCAGTAAACCCAAAGCAGAAGAAGAAGAAGTGACGTCAGCGACTTCATCTGCCTAATCCTCCCTCGGGGACTTATTCCGGTGTGAACGCGATCTGCTAGATAGTTCCAGGACTAAAGAGTTCGGCGGGACTAAGTACCGGGAACTAAGTACGCTAAAGTACTCGGTGTGAAAGTAGAAGTGCTCAGATCCTTCTCTCTCATAGAAGTTTACTCAAATATAAATCACAGTAAAAGAAGCA
>NW_022988127.1:0-33312 GCF_902827165.1 Trematomus bernacchii
TTGTGCTCTGTCTTCCCTGGTGGCAACACTCCTTCTACTCCTTCAATGTTTCAACTAGACGATTATCTTCTTGGATGTTTTTCTCAGGCAGAAGACGTCGCGGGTCATCACCTACGAGGAGTTTCAGATGGCTCTGCAGGAGTTAGCCCCCAAGAGGTTCAAAGGTCAAAGCAAGGAGGAGGCGCTGGAGTCCATCTTTAAACTGGTGGAGGGCCGCGAGCCCAGCAACGCAGGGGTCACGGTGAGAAGAATAACTAGCATGCTAATGACAACTAGCATGCTAACGACCAATCAGAGGCCGAAGATCCTCAAGTCTTTCACTTCCTGTGTCTTTCTTCAAGAAGGATTCAAAGCTTTTATTGGTCATACGTACACAGCTACAGTGTAGTCATGACGATGAAGATCAGAGGCTCCTCCCACAGAGCTACAGTGTAGTCATGACGATGAAGATCACAGGCTCCTCCCACAGAGCTACAGTGTAGTCATGACGATGAAGATCAGAGGCTCCTCCCACACAGCTACAGTGTAGTCATGACGATGAAGATCAGAGGCTCCTCCCACAGAGCTACAGTGTAGTCATGACGATGAAGATCACAGGCTCCTCCCACAGAGCTACAGTGTAGATATGAAGATGAAGATCAGAGGCTCCTCCCACAGAGCTACAGTGTAGTCATGAAGATGAAGATCAGAGGCTCCTCCCACAGAGCTACAGTGTAGTCATGAAGATGAAGATCACAGGCTCCTCCCACAGAGCTACAGTGTAGATATGATGATGAAGATCAGAGGCTCCTCCCACAGAGCTACAGTGTAGATATGAAGATGAAGATCACAGGCTCCTCCCACAGAGCTACAGTGTAGTCATGACGATGAAGATCACAGGCTCCTCCCACAGAGCTACAGTGTAGATATGATGATGAAGATCACAGGCTCCTCCCACAGAGCTACAGTGTAGATATGATGATGAAGATCACAGGCTCCTCCCACAGAGCTACAGTGTAGTCATGACGATGAAGATCAGAGGCTCCTCCCACACAGCTACAGTGTAGTCATGACGATGAAGATCAGAGGCTCCTCCCACAGAGCTACAGTGTAGATATGATGATGAAGATCAGAGGCTCCTCCCACAGAGCTACAGTGTAGATATGAAGATCACAGGCTCCTCCCACAGAGCTACAGTGTAGTCATGACGATGAAGATCAGAGGCTCCTCCCACAGAGCTACAGTGTAGTCATGACGATGAAGATCACAGGCTGCTCCCACACAGCTACAGTGTAGTCATGACGATGAAGATCACAGGCTCCTCCCACACAGCTACAGTGTAGTCATGACGATGAAGATCACAGGCTCCTCCCACACAGCTACAGTGTAGTCATGACGATGAAGATCACAAGCTCCTCCCACAGAGCTACAGTGTAGATATGATGATGAAGATCAGAGGCTCCTCCCACAGAGCTACAGTGTAGATATGATGATGAAGATCAGAGGCTCCTCCCACAGAGCTACAGTGTAGATATGATGATGAAGATCACAGGCTCCTCCCACAGAGCTACAGTGTAGTCATGACGATGAAGATCAGAGGCTCCTCCCACACAGCTACAGTGTAGTCATGACGATGAAGATCAGAGGCTCCTCCCACAGAGCTACAGTGTAGTCATGACGATGAAGATCACAGGCTCCTCCCACACAGCTACAGTGTAGTCATGACGATGAAGATCACAGGCTCCTCCCACACAGCTACAGTGTAGTCATGACGATGAAGATCACAGGCTCCTCCCACACAGCTACAGTGTAGTCATGACGATGAAGATCACAGGCTCCTCCCACAGAGCTACAGTGTAGATAGGATGATGAAGATCAGAGGCTCCTCCCACAGAGCTACAGTGTAGATATCAAATCAAATCAAATCAAGTTTTATTTATATAGCACATTTTTAAAACGATTTTTGGTCGAGCCAAAGTGCTGTACATATAATAATTACCTTACAGTAAAGACACTTTACAGCAAATACTACAGCACAGTTTGTTCAGAATATCAGTATGAGAAAAACGACACCCTCTGTCCTTAGACCCTCTGTCCTTAGACCCTCTGTCCTTAGACCCTCTGTCCTTAGACCCTCTGTCCTTAGACCCTCACATCGTACAAGGAGACACTTCCGGAGAAAAACCCACATTTCAAAGGGAAAAATGGAAGAAACCTCGGGGAGAGCAACAGAGGAGGGATCCCTCTCCCAGGACGGACAGACGTGCAATAGATGCCGTGTGTAAGAGATAATACATTTTACAGCGTAGGTAGACCGAATGTTTGGAAATGCATGTTTCTATAATAAGAGGATGAATCCACGAAGATGCCAACAACAATCCTGTGGGAGCCATCAGGGAAGCAGCATGATGAGAGTCAGGCAGGACCACAGAGACAGGTTCAGCCACGACCCGAAGTCCACGACTTAATCCAGAACTCAGGATAGAGGATCCAGGACACAGGACCACAGCAAGATGATCAGCCTCGACTCCGGATCCCGGCGTAGATATAGACACAAAAGAAAAAGAACATTTGGGGGAGGCTGTGTTAATCGGAACAAGAGAGTACACAGACACAGACAGACACAGACAGACACAGACAGACACATACAGACACAGACAGACAGACACAGACAGACACAGACACACACAGACACAGACAGACACAGACAGACACAGACAGACACAGAGAGACACAGACAGACACAGAGAGACACAGACAGACACAGACAGACACAGACAGACACAGACAGACACAGACAGACACATACAGACACAGACAGACAGACACAGACAGACACAGACAGACACAGACAGACACAGACAGACACAGAGAGACACAGACAGACACAGACAGACACAGACATACACAGACAGACACAGACAGACACAGACAGACACAGACAGACACAGACAGGCACAGACAGACACAGACACAGACAGACACAGACAGACACAGACAGGCACAGACAGACACAGAGACAGACACAGAGAGACACAGACAGACACAGACAGACACAGACAGACACAGACAGACACATACAGACACAGACAGACAGACACAGACAGACACAGACAGACACAGACAGACACAGACAGGCACAGACAGACACAGACACACACAGACACAGACAGACACACACAGACAGACACAGACAGACACAGACAGACACAGACAGACACAGACAGACACAGACAGACACAGACAGACACAGACAGACACATACAGACACAGACAGACAGACACAGACAGACACAGACAGACACAGACAGACACAGACAGACACAGAGAGACACAGACAGACACAGACAGACACAGACAGACACAGACAGGCACAGACAGACACAGACAGACACAGACAGACACAGACAGGCACAGACACACACAGACACAGACAGACACAGACAGACACAGACAGACACAGACAGGCACAGACAGACACAGAGAGACACAGAGAGACACAGACAGACACAGACAGACACAGACAGACACAGACAGACACATACAGACACAGACAGACAGACACAGACAGACACAGACAGACACAGACAGGCACAGACAGACACAGACACACACAGACACAGACAGACACACACAGACAGACACAGACACACACAGACACAGACAGACACAGACAGACAGACACAGACAGACACAGACACAGAGAGACACAGACAGCCACAGACAGACACAGACAGACACAGACAGACACAGACAGGCACAGACAGACACAGACAGACACAGACAGACACATACAGACACAGACAGACAGACACAGACAGACACAGACACACACAGACACAGACAGACACAGACAGACACAGACAGACACAGAGAGACACAGACAGACACAGAGAGACACAGACAGACACAGACAGACACAGACAGACACAGACAGACACAGACAGACACAGACAGACACATACAGACACAGACAGACAGACACAGACAGACACAGACAGACACAGACAGACACAGACAGACACAGACAGACACAGAGAGACACAGACAGACACAGACAGACACAGACAGACACAGACAGGCACAGACAGACACAGACAGACACAGACAGACACAGACAGGCACAGACACACACAGACACAGACAGACACAGACAGACACAGACAGACACAGACAGGCACAGACAGACACAGAGAGACACAGAGAGACACAGACAGACACAGACAGACACAGACAGACACAGACAGACACAGACAGACACATACAGACACAGACAGACAGACACAGACAGACACAGACAGACACAGACAGACACAGACAGGCACAGACAGACACAGACACACACAGACACAGACAGACACACACAGACAGACACAGACACACACAGACACAGACAGACACAGACAGACACAGACAGACACAGACAGACACAGACAGACACAGACAGACACAGACAGACACAGACAGACACAGACAGACACAGACAGACACAGACAGACACAGACAGACACAGACAGACACAGACAGACACAGACACAGACACAGACACAGACACAGACAGACACAGACAGACACAGACAGACAGACACAGACAGACACAGACAGGCACAGACAGACACAGACAGACAGACACAGACAGACACAGACAGACACAGAGAGACACAGACAGACACAGACAGACACAGACAGACACAGACAGACACAGACAGACACAGACAGACACACGCAGGGAGCTAGGTCCCCACTGGAGCCTTAGTTGGAATTGGTGAGAGGTAAGGAGGTACGCTGTGACTACGGCATAACACTCCCCGGCTGGAATAAGCCCCTCTGCAAACCTGTTTCCCTCCAATAGAACCTTGTGAGGTCGTAGAGGGAAAAGGTTTTGGATGAAGAGAAAATAGAAAGAGTAGTAATAACCTTAGTTTTAAATATAAGATCCACGTTTTTAGGATTTAAGTGAAAGAGCAAGAACCAAAATGTAGGTGAAGAGGCCTTCTAGGGAGACATGGAGTTTATCCTTTTTCCATTTTCTCTCTGCACGCCTGCAAGCGCGTCTGAGAGCACGAGTACAGTCATTGAGCCACGGCTCTGAGAGAACTTTGGTGCGTCTAAGCGTAAAAGGAGCAACAGAATCCAGTATTAGTGTGCATGTCGAGTCAAACATGGAGATAAGCTCATCAGCATTAAGAGCACAGTTCACATCTAATTTACAGATCGGAGAAGCATTAAAAACATCAGAGAACTGTGAGGCAGTCAAGGGGTTAATCGAACGCAGACGACGCGCCGGGGCACGTGATTCGACTCCTGAGGAAGGGATGGAGGTTGTAAACAGAACCGGTAAATGGTCTGAGATACGCGTTGCTGCACATATTTCATCCACAGAGACAGACAGTCCAAACGATAATACTAAATCTAAGGTGTGTCCCTTTTTGTGTGTTGGGCCACGGACTGAACGAGACCAAAAGAATCAAGGAGATTTAAAAAGATATGATGATGAAGATCAGAGGCTCCTCCCACAGAGCTACAGTGTAGATATGAAGATGAAGATCAGAGGCTCCTCCCACAGATACAAGAGTGCAAGTAAATAGAATACAATAGAATATAGTAGAAATAGTGCAGAATAGTCTATATACAAGTAATTGGAATATTGATATATATAAGTAGCATGCTAGCAACGGCCAATCAGAGGCCAGAGATCCCAGTTCCTCCAGTCTTTCACTTCCTGTGTCTTCTAGGAACTCTTTCTTTAAGAATCTTTCCAGAACCTTCTCTGTATCTCAGTGTTTTACTCCCTGTGTGTCTGTGTCCCGGCAGAAAGTGGCGAAAGCGCCGGCGCTGGACCGGCTGACGGACGCGTCGCGGTACACGGGGTCCCACAAGGAACGCTTCGACGGGAGTGGGCGGGGCAAAGGCCGCGAGGGCCGCGAGGAGCTGGTGGAGAACACGGGCTACGTGGGCGCATACAAGAACGCTGGAACCTACACCCAGAAGAAATAACAGCACTTAGTCTGGACCTGAACTCTGAACTCTGACCTCTCTGTGTGTGTGTGTGTGTGTGTGTGTGTGTGTGTGTGTGTGTGTGTGTGTGTGTGTGTGTGTGTGTGTGTGTGTGTGTGTGTGTGTGTGTGTGTGTGTGTGTGTGCGTGCTGCAGCTTCATTCAGACTGGTCCTGGGAATTGATTGTGTGTTCGAGCGTCACACATACAAATACAAGATACAAATATAATAAAACTAGTAAAATGAACATTAACAACAAATATTTACAAATGAACAATAGAACATACATGTATCACTAGAGTATGTAATAATACACAATATTACAAAAACTGATTAAATGTTAGTACTTTATAATATACAGATTCTCTGGGAGTCTCCTGAACACAGGAAGTGACACAGGAAGTGACACAGAAAGTGACACAGGAAGTGACACAGGAAGTGATGTAACCATGAAATCAGAGATCCTTTACTGATTCCTCTGCAGGATAATTAATAGAAATCGGACAGTTCAGATGAAACTCAAACAAATTAGTTTAACGTATTAAAATAAAGAGGAAAACACACGTTTGTAACACTAGGAACAACCACAGTAAAAAGACTGGTCACAGCCCATAATACTCCTGTTACCATGGTAACAATGAGTTGAGTTTGGACGTTAGTCCGTCTGGATGGAGCGCAGCTTCCTCCCTGATAACTGTTTCTCTATAAACACATCATATGGTGTTTGACATTATTCTGATATTAAACATGTTTCATAAAGTTCAAGCTGAATCTCTTCTTTTTAATAAATATAAATACTGCCGCTTTCTGGAAATGCTTTTGTTGTTTGGAGCTCAAACTGGAAAGTTACTTTATTAAACCAATAAAAGCTGAAATATTAGGTCTTGTCTCGTTTGTTTTCCGCTGCAGGAACTTTTACTCTTAGGGTTAATCTCAGAATTCTGACAGATTTCTCAGAATTTGGACTTTTTTCCAAAAATCATAAAATTCAGACTTTTTCTGAAAATTCTGAAAATCTTGAAATTCTGAGAAAATCATAAAAGATGGACTATTTCTCAAAAGTCTGACTTTTTTCAGAAAATCTTAAAATTCTGAAAAAGTCTGATTTTTTTCTGAATTTTCCTCAAAATTCTGACTTTTCACTGAAAATATTTAAAATCGGACTTTTTTCAGAAGATCTATAAATTCTGACTTTTTGTCAACATTCAGACTTTTTTCTAGAAAAAAAATGAAATCAGTACTGCAGTGAAACTGACAGTACTAAAGTAATACTCACAGTTCTTGAGTCCAGCAGTGGCTCAGTCAGTAGGGACTGTGAGGGTCGCCGGTTCAAGTCCCTGAACAGACCTAAATATGGAGAGTGGGCTGCTACTTGGAGAGGTCCCAGTTCACCTCCAACCCTGCTTGTAACACACAACTTAGATAAACAATTTGAAAATGAACAGGATAAGTAAGTAGATAAAAGAGAATAGTGTTTTATGAAAACTGACATGCCTCATGTTTTTTAAAGATAAATCATCAGTTTTGATGGACTTTGATGTTAAAATGGATCGTGGTGGAGAAGGAATACCTTTTGGTTTTAAAGATGATGTGTGTGTTCTTTTCCTGACTACTTTTACTGAAGTAAAGAATCTGGATACTTCTACCACCATCAGTTTGTTTTAACATTCGTATGTTTCAGCATTCCTGACCATATAGACACTCAGCCATTGTATTATGATAACCCTTTAGGGGACAGATTTAGCTTGAGTGTTTCTCTAGTAGCTGATTGGCTGTGATTACAGCAGCATTGGATGGTTATGGGCCGCCTTTGGGTTGTACTCTGAATCAGTGTGTTGGTGAACTGTTGCTCACTACAGAAACAGAAGAAGTGTGTAAAGAACGCATCACTGAGGAGATTTTGACATTATTGCTTGTGATGGACATGAACCCTCGTTGTCAAGGCAACAGTGAGGAACTGCAGTTTTTGGGATTTCTACTGTCCAGAAGACAACGTGTGTCTGCTGATTGTACCACATTGATCCAAGAGGCTCCTCCCCTCCAGACATCCCAATGCCACAAGAGTTTCCTTGATCCCACTGACTACAGCTGCAGAGGACAACGTGTGTCTGCTGATTGTACCACATTGATCCAAGAGGTTCCTTGATCCCACTGACTACAGCTGCAGAGGACAACGAATCACTGACTGTTCTCATTATGACAAGATCTTGAGACAGGCTTTTCTCAGACTGTTCAGGCCCTGAAGAAATTATGCAATGATTTTACAGCATAACTGTGCAAGAGTTTTCCAGAGGGTGGTGTAGGACATTATGTTTCGTGTTTAAGAAGAGAGGCTGCTTGTTTAACGATGGTCTGGAATACTGAATAGATGAATACTATTAATATCCTTATTTAGCATACAAGACATCTGATTATTTTATCACACAGAATCATCTTGAAATATAAACTAGCTATGGGTAAAACGTGTGGTCGTTATACCATTATGTTCATGAACTGAAAGTAAATAGTGAAATAGTATCTGGTTAAAGATGAACTGATTTGATATCCTAGAGAGGGTTAGTTATATTGTGAATACTTCACAAAGTATTTACTAATGTATTTTGAAGAAAAAACAACAAGAACACGAGTCCAGTTTTGTTTTGTTTTTAGATGAATATTTTTATATATCTGACATTTTTTTTAAATGTTGGCTATTTCCTAGATAGAGAGATGGCATTACTCTCCATTTATTGAGAACATTTCTGAAGATTGAATATTTGTTCCATTTCTAATATTCCTATTTCAAACATAACGAAGGCTGATGCTGAACTTGGAAAAATGTGTTAGTGGTCTGCATGTTGTAATTAAAAAGGTGTTGTTTGTTCAATCACCAGTTCAATCTGATACAGTAATAATGTTCTACTTCAGTACTGGTACTGTAGAATGGTTTGGTATGATTGATTTGACTAAAACTTTATTTAACATCTGAGGAAAATTGTGCTGCTGACACAAAAAACGTTGTTGCATTATTTGGCATCACAGGGACACAATGATGTCACCAGTAAACTCCAGCTGGTAGAATATCAAAGTGCACTACTATAGGACATGAGATCTGGAGACTGACTTTGACTTTGCAAAGACTGAATGAATGTGAATTGATTTGTCAATTCCTGACTGTTACAGTAACACTGACCCACCGACAAAGTGATTTTATTTTGGGATGCACACAATGCTTTTGGTAATGGTTTTCTGACTATGCCATATTAGTTGAACCATTGTGAGACATGACGCATGAACTTTGTCTGACTATGCATGATCCCTGCATGGCTTGATGACTATGTAACTTGATATTTAACATTGCATGAGAAGACGGGTACTCTAAACCAGTGCTTCTCAAACTTTTTTCAGTCATGTACCCCCTTTGAAACATTTTCTCAGCCAAGTACCCCCTGACCGACCCCGAACATTTTTGATAGAAAAAGCCTATATAAATAATTACAATATAGTGATGTTCCATCAGTGCATGATTTATTAACTCCTTCATGCATTACAACAAACTAAGGATATTTTCATCTTTATGCATGAGACATTTTTTTAAAACAGATTTGTAAGTAATATATGTTTAACAAACCAATGAACAAAATGATATATTATGCAAAAACGTTTAAATACAATACACAAATATTATAATAAAATCCACTGTGGTGCCTGATGTGCAACTATACCATCTGAAACCCCATGCATAGAAAACAGCATTCAATTAGCAGTCTCTAATGTCGTGACCACAATGCATGAAAGGGTTCAAAACAAAACAACGTTGTAACTGAAAAAAATTTGCAATTATAAACAAACTATGTAATAACACTGCAATGACACTATTTAGGAGTTGTAGGTCGTTAGCGATCGTGTACGGCTTTGTGGCTTAGCGATGAGCAGTGACACCACATACGATGCCTCCAGTGCTTTGGCTGATGTTGTGGAGGTTTTTCGTATCATCTCTTGCGAGGATCTGTACTCAGCAAGTTTTCTCTTGAAACATTCCGGTGACTTACCAACATGACACAGGTGTTTGGTGCTGAGATGTCTCTGGAGGTGCGCTGGTATCATCGAGCTGTTGGCTAGTTTCTCCCCACAGAAACAACACAATGCCTGGGGCGGGTTGCCGTTTGTTGACGTGAATCCCATCAAAGCATACGCCTCCTGATATTGACGGCATTTTGTTGGTTCAATTTTGGCTTTCTTTTTTTCTCCGTTGTCCACGTTCCCTGCTGTAGTGCTGCTACGTTCTAACCACGATTCCATTTCAATGTCTATTTTTTATAATCTAATATTGTAACTGGCTTCCCGCTCAGCGTGGTTCCGGGCTAGAGCCTGATTTAGCTCTGGTTCTTCCTGTTTCCACCACAGCGGAGCCGGCTCTCAGTACCGAAACCCGGTTCTTAGCTGACCCCAATCAGCTGACCGGCAAGAACCAATACTTCACGCTTACGTCGGAGGGGGGCAAGATTACCCTGAGCAATAACAGTTAATGGCGAGTACGGCAAGTTGTAACAAGCAGTAGCACAGAGCAAAGTGACTAGAACGCAACCACACACTGGTGCTTAACAGAAAAACCAGTTAAGCACCAGAAAAGCACAAGAACGGATCTTGAACCCTTGGTGGTTTTAGGAATATTTTATATACAATTGTGTTTTCTATTTAACTTATTGTACAATGATTATTTTTGTAATCATGCATGGTATTTCTTTAATAAAAAAATGGGCAGTACCCCAACATACCCCTAGGGGTCCACGTACCCGCATTTGAGAATCACTGCTCTAAAGTATCTTATTTGAGAAACGTGGTCTCTATGGTTTGGAGGACAATGTTTCCAGGAGGGGTATAATGGGTTTATTGTTAAAGTTAGTCATTTAATTTTAAGATGTATTTGATAATATTTTGTTTCCATCCCAGGTGAAATCTTTCAGATGTCTTTCATTCTTGTCACGTGAATCTTTTAACCCTCACATGATCCAGAGGGAAAATGAAAGAACTTTTCGCCCAAACAACTTTTTTCCTACATGGTCAAGCTCCTGATTGGGTTCTGCTAAAGACAGGTATGATTAAATGTATTGTTCAAAGTTGGGATCTGATTGGTTTCAGCACCGTGGCTGAACAATGTTGCAGGAGATGTTTGTTGTGTGCTTAGGAAATTGTGGGTAAGTAAAATCACAACACAAACAATATTTCATGGTTTCAAGAAGTTTAAAAATGATAGATAAGACTCTAAGACCTAGTGGTCGACTTTAGGCTGTTAACCCAGAATGCAAGTGCTATTTTCTACCCAGGTCAAAGCTGTCTTTCCCCTAGCAAACTTGAGGAGGGAAGATGGATCATTCTGAGGCAGCTGTTTTAAGGAGCTGCGTTTGGAGGCAGACTGGAGTGTCAATGAAGGCAGCTGGATGACTTCCAGCTATTCTACCACTGCTATTGTCTCATGGGTTTGGGTCAACACGAAGAACAAAACCCAAGATGTCTAAGATGATTTACAGCCAAGTATATTAGTAATCTATACACAAAGAAGATCTTCCGTTAAACTGTTCTTTTCCAGAAGTCTCAGTTTTCCGTCCAATTCAAATGGTAATGATGTTGCTTCAGATGTCATCAAGGGATGTTGCTATGAGATGGGACATCACAGCATGAAGGCTTCCATCTAAAGGCTACGCATGGAGATCAGAACGTGCACACCCTGAAGAAGTGTTTACTGGACAATATAACAGAAGCAGAACGAGTGGACAACACTTACATCTTGCTATAAGTGTTTTGGAAGATTTTGTGTTAACAACGCGTTAACGCAAAGAAAAATTAACGCACACTCAGCACGGATAGTGCGCGCAACATGATTGCAGCGTCCAGGCAGCTCCCCTTCGAGCATATATGCCTTGAGCTGCACATAGCTCCAACGATCCATCACTCACACACACACACACACACACACACACACACACACACACACACACACACACACAAGGTGTGTGTGTGTGGTACAGTGTGTAGGTGTGTGTTGTACAGTGTGTAGGTGTGTGTGGTACAGTGTGTAGGTGTGTGTTGTACAGTGTGTAGGTGTGTGTGGTAAAGTGTGTAGGTGTGTGTGGTACAGTGTGTAGGTGTGTGTTGTACAGTGTGAAGGTGTGTGTGGTAAAGTGTGTAGGTGTGTGTGGTACAGTGTGTGCGTAGATGCGGCGGACAGACAGGTCTCAGTTGGTTTGGTGTCCTCTGCTTACTTTTAATACTTGTAAATTAAACTTTTGGCCGTAATTTCATTTCCTCATTTCAGCGACCAGAGAACGGGGGGGGGGATATCCAGTCTCTGATAGTGTTACGTTATTATGAGAGTGTTCTCATACTTGTTATATTATATATGTATATATGTGTGTGTGTGTGTGTGTGTGTGTGTGTGTGTGTGTGTGTGTGTGTGGTGTGTATGTGTGTGTGTGTGTGTGTGTGTGTGTGTGTGTGTGTGTGTGTGTGTGTGTGTGTGTATGTCTGCATCTGTAGCCTGTTATTGTCTCATTATACCGCACTGTGAATGAATTAAAGTAAATATATAAGTGGTCATGAACACATCTGTCCATCAGACAGAGGGCTGCTGTGCCTCCTGTCATCATTAGGAGTTCTCCTTTCTCTAAACCGCCTGCTGCTTCCCGTCCTCTCTCCTCGGTTCCCCTCCTCGACTCCTCTCTCCTCGGTTCCCCTTCTCGACTCCTCTCTCCTCGGTTCCCCTCCTTGGTTCCCCTCCTCGTCTCCTCCTTCTCGACTCCTCTCTCCTTGGTTCCCCTTCTCGACTCCTCTCTTCTCGGTTCCCCTCCTTGACTCCTCCGCTCACATCTTCTGTGAGCGGGACTAAGACACGAGGATAGGAGTTGAAAAGGGGAATAGAGAAATGAGAAAGCTTCACCGTGTACCCTGACAGGTTTCTTCATGTTGATTCTAAAAACATATCTGAAGTACCTTGTAGAATTTCTCTCTGAGTAAAGAAGAATTATATCCATAATGTGATCATTGTCAGGTAGACCAGCAGCAGTCTGATTGTAACCTGGGATCATGTCATCATTAATAAATACAGGGCGTGTCAGAACTGGTCTGACAGTCCAGTCATGTGGCTGGGTGTTGGCTGCGTCTGGCACAGTCACAGTCTGCAGTCACCAGAATGAGCTAAACATTCAGCCAAGTGTCTCAGGAGACACAGGTCCATTGAAAGGGTTCGTCCTGACACCATCCAGTCTCAGAACAACACTTATGGCGCATTTCCACCACACGGTCGGCCTCAGCCACGCTCGATACTGCTTTGGCCGCGTTGGGCCTTAACAGGGCCGGCTCACTTCATGCTGCGCTTCCATTACAGTTTAGGAACTGGGGTAGTTACTATAGTAACGCAGTGTAGGCGGAGCCGTGTCGTCATCTTCAATGAGGACCCCAGAAAAACAACACAGCCGTTAGCTGTTAGCACTCAGAGCTCACAGCTCCTTATATATGTTCAGAAACTAGACAAAAGTTAAACAAGTACAAACCACAGACTGCCTGTGTCATGGAGAATACAGTCGCTGCTTTATTTATGTCTGTATAGGCCGTTGTTGTGAGTGTGGACGGTCGGAGCATATATTGAGTTAGCTTAGCCAATCTCCATTTAGAAAACACGCATTTTAAAAGGTGTCTCTCCTGCCGTCTGTCTGCAGACTTGTCAAAGCATTAATTCATGGTTTTTACTAACCGGTATCAGTATGTTGTTACTTCATCATTTAGAAACGTGTATTACAATTAAATCACGGTCAAATATGTTCATCTTGTTGTAGTTGTAGCCCCCTTGCCAGCGATCCTCTCTCTAGTTTAGCATACTCAGCCCGACTCAGCCCTGTTTGTTGGCCCCGATAGAACCACAATTTTGTCGGGCCAGAAAAGAGGTGAAAAAGTGGCCCCGGGCCGGGCCGGGCCGTGACTAGGCCTAGTGGAAGCGCAACCAAAAACGGGCACGGCACGACACGGCACGCTTAAACCGCGCTCCGCGCCATGGTGGAAATGCGCCATAAGTCTCTGTGATGACAGCTAGAGCCAACTGAGGAACGCACCTTAAGCTGCTTTTCATTACAGCTGTTTGTTTGTATCAGGATGCAGCAGCAGAGACCTGGACCTGGACCTGGACCTGGACCTGGACCTGGACCTGGACCTGGACCTGGACCTGGACCCAGTTGTGTGTCCATGAAGAGTGACCAGTCTATAGATCGCTTTGATGAGTTTAAATTTGGACCAGCAGCTGATGGAAGGTCAGAGGTTAAACCTAAAGTGATTGTGCTGTTATGTTCAATGTTTGTTGTTTTCCATGTATTGTGTCTTGATATTTGTCTATGTTATTTTTTATTTATGTATTCATGTATTTAACAGGGACAGCGCACATTAATTAACATTTCTGTAAATGTGCCAGAGTTAGCCAAGAGGCTATTTTTCATCTGTACAGTAGTCCCTGGACAGATTTTGTAAGTCACCCTAAAACATATTTCATTTAAAACAAAATGGTGATGTTACACAAAATGGTGATGTTACACAAAATGGTGATGTTACACAAAATGTTGATGTTACACAAAATGGTGATGTTACACAAAATGTTGATGTTACACAAAATGGTGATGTTACACAAAATGGTGATGTTACACAAAATGTTGATGTTACACATGGAGCTGCTGTGATGCAAGTCAAATTTCAGACTTGATCTGACCATTAAAGTATTATCGTATCGTAAAGGTTTGTTTGTATCTGAGTCTCCTGAGATGATGAATCACATCCTGGTCCAGAGCTTCATATTTAAAATGTGACCTTGTAGAGAGAGCAGCACAGGTCTAAATATATATGTATTAGTGTATCTTTATTGAAAAGGTCCAGCAGGTCTGTAGGTCTGCTGTGGAGTGACTGGAACATGGCAGAGATAAGGGACCTCTTAGAAAGACCTCCACAGCAGCAGTGCTGGCTTTCAGCCTGAAAATGATCTATCTTGTACTTGCGTAGCGATGCACTCGCTTTGTCAGGCTTCAGTCCTAAAATCGTCCAATAACGAAAGGTTGTCCAATCATCCCCAAAACGGAGCCACTACATCCATGGGTTGGATGCATGAAACAGTCCAAATATCAAAGATATGAGCCTGTACATTTCAAATACCCCAGATCCTGCAGTTAAGTATTTGAAGTGTACAGTACACTGTTACTGACTGGCCCAAGTCTGTATCTCTGGGGTGAAAGGTCGTAGACAAAACGAGTGTGTTCAGCACACCTGAAGTAGGTCTGACGCCACTCACCCAGAGTGGCGTCCACATTCATGTTTTCTGATATAAATCCGTTCGGTTGTTCTGGGAGAACCTTCTCCAGCTCTTTAAGGAGCAGATTATTATTAGTTAGTATTTACATGTTTTTAAACGTTATGTTTTCTCCACAGAGTTCACCCGGAGCGCTCAGAGGATCCCAGTGATAACCTCGACCTGGACTCCATATTTATGGTGTGTACATCACACTTTGGGCTACATTAACTAGCATCCAGGTGCTAACAGCCCTCAGACTGACTGAGGAATCACATATAGTGTTCTTTAAATGAAAAGCTGTTGCGTGGGTGGGCCTGTATCGATCTCTGACTCTTAGTCACACCGACTTATTGACCAGAGTTAATGCAAGTGTACTGCCAGGCTCTGATCCACCTGGATCAGCAAGGTCCATCACTAACATCTGGCTGACTAGGTTAGATCACCTACGAGGAGAGAGGAGGGGAAGCAGCAGGCGGTTAGAGAAATGAGAACTCCTCTCCTCTGAGCGGTCATTTTAAAGAGAGGTCCATTAATGATGACAGGAGGCACAGCAGCCCTCTGTCTGATGGACAGATGTGTTCATGACGACTTATATATTTACTTTGATTCATTCACAGCGCGGTATAATGAGACAATAACAGGCTACAGATGCGGACATATACACACACATATATTTATATAAATATATACAATTTCAGAATCAAACAAGTATGAGAGCACTCTCATAATAACGTAACACTATCAGAGACTGGATATATCCCCCCCCCCCCTCTCTCTGGCCGCTGAAATGGGGAATTGAAATTACGGGCTAAAAGTTCTATTTACAAGTATTAAAAGTAAGCATAGGACACCAAACCAACTGAGACCCGTCTGTCCGCCGCATCTACGCACTGTACAACACACACCTACACACTGTACCTCACACACACTGTACCTCACACACACCTACACACTGTACCACACACACACCTACACACTGTACCACACACACCTACACCACACACACACCTACACACTGTACCACACACACCTACACACTGTACCACACACACTGTACCTCACACACACCTACACACTGTACCTCACACACACTGTACCACACACACACCTACACACTGTACCACACACACCTACAGCTCCTAAAGCATAATCAGGCTACAGCCGTTGTGTATTTTATTTTGTGAAGCACTAAATGGTTTTAGAAAAATATCGACTCTTTGTTTGTAGATATCTACTAAACTAAAGCAAAGAGAGTAGGCCTGTTATACTGAGTGATATATATGATACACACTGCTCTGCTTTCTGCACGGACCTCACAGCTGTTCTCTCTGGAAACATCGCGTCTGATGAAAGCAGTTACTAAAATAATATCCAGGGGATGCATGCAGAGCTGTCATTGGCTGAGATAAGTCCGGCCGTGCGCCACGCCTCCACCGTTCCCGGAAATGCATCCGCGGAGGAGCCGTGGAGGACCCATCAGTGTCTCCTCGGTTAGAGCTCCTCCAGAGAGCCTCCTCGATGCTCGATGCTCGGTCCTCGATTTGCATTTAGAGAAATTAGATGTCCTTCAACATGGCACGCTGAAATCCATTTCTTACATCTTAAGAAGGTTATCAAAAACATCTTAAAAAGGTTATCAAAAACATCTTAAGAAGGTTATCAAAAACTTTTTAAGACGGTTATCACCAAACATTTCAAGAATGTTTTTCATGAACGTTATCCTACCTTTCAGAAGAACATTCTGGGAACCAAAATAAAACGTCCCGCTGAAAACATTCCTAGAACAATGAATGGTAACATTCTCAGAATGTTTTGAGAACCAAAAATGTCTAGCTGGGGACTCACACATGCCACCGCAAACATGCAATATCTGCTTACAGCTTATCATGAATTAAGTGCTTGTTTGTTTTTTTCAAAAGGAAAATATGGTGACATCAGATTTTTTAAAACATCATTTTCAAACAAATGCAACAAGTTTGTTTTTTAAAGCGCTCTAGAAATAAATCTGACGTTGACCATGACCGTGTTAATATTTGCCATAACAGGATCACGTCCAAAACACATCCTCTGAATGTTGCAGTTAAAACGTTATGTATTAGTTAACCTTAAACCTTATAGGAACATTATTTGAAATAATAAACATCCTAAAAAGGTTCTTTGAACATCAGATTGAAACGTTTCTTTAAAACATTATTAGAACCTGTAGGTAACGTTAGCCAAAGTTGTGAGAAGGTTCCCCGCTAGCTGGGTCCTTTGTGTCTCTCCTCAGCCTGCAGTCACTTATTTGAATGTCCTTTTTGCCACAGATGAAGCTGCTCCCTTAGAAATGGCTTGTAAAAGAAGAACATATGGTGAACTTTAACCTGTTAAGCCCTGAGCCTGTTTTTCAGGTCTCAGGCTCGAAAAGGACATTCCCAGAACAAATGACCATATCTTCCCTTCTAAAAGGGTTAAATTAATAATCTTTGTTCTCAAAGTAATGATAAACCTGTGAGTTGGATGTAGAAGTGTCAGAATCAATATAGATGTTTTTTATTTTAAAGAAAATTCAGATTTGACATAGTAAAAAACTGTAAATTATAGTGTCCGTCCAAACATTCTTTTTTACTTATAGTGAAAACTACCCTTGGATGATGGGTTAGTAGACTAAAAGCTTTAGGAATCCAAAGTACAACATATAATAAGTACCCTGTATCAAGATTGATGCAAAACAAGTGACATTTGACCTTTTTAGAGAGGTTTAGCCAAAAACCCACTTCTGGGGTCATTTGGGTGGATTTGACCTATCTCTGGCCCCCCTTGCTCGATTTTGATGAATGAAATCTCTTTATAACCGCTAGAGCCAATGGAATCTCTTTATAACCGCTAGAGCCAATGGAATCTCTTTATAACCGCTAGAGCCAATGGAATCTCTTTATAACTGTTAGAGCCAATGGAATCGAGGGAAAGTTCTATACACACCAAAACGTTAACAAATAAGGAGTGAGAGTGACGCGTTACCAAAACCGGAAGCTGCATACACTCTGGTGGCTACCATTAGCAGCTAACTTTTCTGCTCCGATTTTTACATAAAAAATGGAATTATGGATTATAAATAATTTCTTCAAAGGCACAGGTACATTATCAACCTATGGATCAACAGTTGTAGCATTTTATTTTTTCGTTTTAATGCCATTGAACACGTCTTTTGACCTAATTGACAGCTACGGTGAGACGATCTGCCGTAAATGCTCCGTAAAGGTACGTGTTGTGATGTCTGTGTTTGCTTCCCCTGTCGCAAGTTCGGATCGCTCAGTGATGATACTATACCTAAATAATCAGTGGAGTCTCAGCTTTAATCGGCTATATTGTATGTGCAGCTACGATAAGTAATAAGGGTATCTTTATCTTGAATTGTGTGCCGCAGTGCGTTAGAATGTTTTCGCTCAGGGGTCATTTAGACGCTTCTTATGAGACTTGTGTTTTGTTTTGGTAAAAATGGTTCATATCTTCAGTTAGCTGAGATTCTTCCCGTTAATCTGGTGCTACACATTAATAGTTTCATAAATGTTAAGAAGCCCTGAGACATTATCTCGAAAACAAAACGGTGGGAGGGGTCCAATGGGGGGACCGCCGTGCTTAAGAGGTTAGATGCTGTCTCAGCATGATATCATGTTCCATAACACTCTCTGTTCCAGCTGCTGGAGGACCACATCGTCACTTTTGTGAAGAGCGAGCTGAAGAAGATCCAGAAGGCTCTGAGTTCAGATTACCCAGAAGGCTTAGCGAGTCAGAGTGAGGATGAGGAGTCGTTGGATGGTGAGGATGAAGAGCAGAGGAGGAGCAGAGAGGCATTTCTGAGGATCACACTGCACTTCCTGAGGAGCATGAAGCAGGAGGAGCTGGCTGAGCGTCTGCAGAGCAGTAAGAGGACTCAACACATTTAACATGATGGAGAGAGGGTTACAAACTCTGCTGTTAATATGCTGCACACATCTGCATCACATCAGTGTGTCCTCGAGTAGCTGATTCAAACTATACGGCAACACTAGGTTCAGATTCTCAGTGTTTCTGCAGGATCCACTCACTGATTCCACTCGTTGTTTGTTCTTTCAGGAACTGATGCTGGAGTGTGTCAGCGTAAACTTAAGTCCACCCTGAAGGAGAGGTTCCAGTGTGTGTTTGAGGGCATTGCTAAAGCAGGAAACCCAACCCTTCTGAACCAGATCTACACAGAGCTCTACATCACAGAGGGGGGGTCTGCAGAGGTCAATGCTGAACATGAGGTCAGACAGATTGAAACAGCATCCAGGAAACCAGACAGATCAGAAACAACCATCAGACAAGAAGACCTCTTTAAAGCCTCACCTGGAAGAGATGCACCAATCAGAGCAGTGATGACAAAGGGCGTGGCTGGCATTGGGAAAACAGTCTTAACACAGAAGTTCACTCTGGACTGGGCTGAAGGCAAAGCCAACCAGGACATCCAGTTCATATTTCCATTCACCTTCAGATAGCTGAATGTGGTGAGAGAGAACAAGTACAACTTGGTGGAACTTGTTCATCACTTCTTCTCTGAAACCAGAGACGCAGGAATCTGCAGGTTTGATCAGTTCCCGGTTGTGTTCATCTTTGACGGTCTGGATGAGTGTCGACTTCCTCTGGACTTCCTCAAAACTGAGATCCTGACTGACGTCACAGAGTCCACCTCAGTGGATGTGCTTCTGACAAACCTCATCAGGGGGAAGCTGCTTCCATCTGCTCGCCTCTGGATAACCACACGACCTGCAGCAGCCAATCAGATCCCTCCTGAGTGTGTGGACATGGTGACAGAGGTCCGAGGGTTCACTGACCCACAGAAGGAGGAGTACTTCAGGAAGAGATTCAGAGATCAGGAGCAGGCCGGCACCATCATCTCCCACATCAAGACCTCACGAAGCCTCCACATCATGTGCCACATCCCAGTCTTCTGCTGGATCTCTGCTTCAGTTCTGGAGGAGGTGTTGAAAACCAGAGAGGGAGGAGAGCTGCCCAAGACCCTGACTGAGATGTACATCCACTTCCTGGTGGTTCAGTCCAAAGTGAAGAACATCAAGTATGATGGAGGAGCTGAGACAGATGCTCACTGGAGTCCAGAGAGCAGGAAGATGATGGAGTCTCTGAGGAAACTGGCTTTTGAGCAGCTGCAGAAAGGCAACCTGATCTTCTATGAGTCCGACCTGACAGAGTGTGGCATCGATATCACAGAAGCCTCAGTGTACTCAGGAGTGTTCACAGAGGTCTTTAGAGAGGAGAGAGGACTGTACCAGAAGGACAAGGTGTTCTGCTTCGTCCATCTGAGCATTCAGGAGTTTCTGGCTGCTCTTCATGTCCATCTGACCTTCATCAACTCTGGAGTCAACCTGCTGGCAGAAGAACCAACAAACTCCAGGCTGCCTAAAGTCTTCAGAGACAAACCTAAACTAACACATCTCTACCAGAGTGCTGTGGACAAGGCCTTACAGAGTCCTAATGGACACCTGGACTTGTTCCTCCGCTTCCTCCTGGGTCTTTCACTGCGCACCAATCAGACTCTCCTACGAGGCCTGCTCACAGAAACAAGAAGTGGCTCAGCTACCAACAAGAAAACAATCCAGTACATCAAGAGGAAGATCAATAAGACTCCCTCTGCAGAGACAAGCATCAACCTGTTCCACTGTCTGAATGAACTGAATGATCGTTCTCTAGTGGAGTGGATCCAATGGTCCATGAATTCAGGAAGTCTCTCCACAGATAATCTGTCTCCTGCTCAGTGGTCAGCTCTGGTCTTCATCTTACTGTCATCAGGAGAAGATCTGGAAGAGTTTGACCTGAAGAAATACTCTGCTTCAGAGGAGGCTCTTCTGAGGCTGCTGCCAGTGGTCAAAGCCTCCAGGAAAGCTCTGTAGGTTCACATACATAAAGCTGCAGGGTGTCGTATTTCTGTGGTGGACCCTGAAGGCAGCATCTCCCTGGTTCTCTCCTCAAGAGGACAAAGGGATTTTTCCATTTTCCTTATTTAAGGAATCTAACATTTTTAATGGAAGCGATTAAACGCTAACTCGTATCAGGGTTTTACTTCTCAATCAATCAATCAATGTTTATTTATAACTACATAATTACTCTGTAACTATGTCAGATTGACAATAAAGAACCTTGATATAGCCCAATATCACAAATGTTACATTTAGACCACAGAGACAGGTTCAGCCACGACTCGAAGTCCAGGGCTCAAATCCAGAACTCAGGATAGAGGATCCTGGACACAGGACCACAGCAACAAATCAAATCAAATCAAATCAAGTTTTATTTATATAGCACATTTATAAACGATGTTTGGTCGAGCCAAAGTGCTGTACAAATGATAAAAATACCCTACAGTAAAGACATTTTACAGGTAATACAACAGCACAGTTTGATCAGAATATCAGTATGAGAAAAAATGACACCCTCTGTCCTTAGACCCTCACATCGTACAAGGAAAGACTTCCGGAGAAAAACCCACAGTTTATCAGCAGGATAAAGCCACGACTCAGGATCCCGGCGTAGATAGACACCAAAAAGAAATGTGGGGGAAGCTGGGTTATTGGGAACATGAGAGTACACAGGTACAGACAGAGAGAAGGAAGAAGTAAGGTGTCCCCCGACAGTCTAAGCCTATAGCAGCTAAACTAACGTGTCTACGTACATGCACTCCCTTAGGATAGGGTGAGGGAAAGGGGTAGCAAGTAGGAAGTAGGGAACAGAGGTGGAGAGGCACAACGTGTCTACGTACATGCACTCCCTTAGGATAGGGTGAGGGAAAGGGGTAGCAAGTAGGAAGTAGGGAACAGAGGTGGAGAGGCACAACGTGTCTACGTACATGCACTCCCTTAGGATAGGGTGAGGGAAAGGGGTAGCAACTTCTAATTCCTGGGCTCTATGTTACCATCCAGATTAATGAAGTGTTTCTATAATTGTGTTCTTCTGTTGTGATTCCTCTTCAGGCTGAGTGGCTGTAAGCTGTCAGAGAGAAGCTGTGAAGCTCTGTCCTCAGTCCTCAGCTCCCAGTCCTCTAGTCTGAGAGAGCTGGACCTGAGTAACAACGACCTGCCGGATTCAGGAGTGAAGCTGGTATCTGCTGGACTGGAGAGTCCACACTGTGAACTGGAAACCCTCAGGTCAGGATTCCGCTCAATTGTCACATTTCTATACTGCTCATTCAGCTTTAGGTTCATTTGAGTGAAGATGGTCAACATGTGTAGGATTTTCCTGCTGACATGACTGTTAAAACTTACTGAGTTCATGATATACCCTGGTTCCAGTCTCTCAGGCTGTCTGGTCACAGAGGAAGGCTGTGCTGCTCTTGCTTCAGCTCTGAGCTCCAACTCCTCCCATCTGAGAGACCTGGACCTGAGCTACAATCATCCAGGAGACTCAGGAGAGAAGCTGCTGTCTGCTGGACTGGAGGATCCACTCTGGAGACTGGAGACTCTCAGGTATGGACAGACTGACAGACAGACAGACAGACAGACAGACAGACAGACAGACAGACAGACAGACAGACAGACAGACAGACAGACAGACAGACAGACAGGCAGACAGACAGACAGACAGACAGACAGGCAGACAGACAGACAGACATACAGACTGACAGACTGACAGACATACAGACTGACAGACTGACAGTGGATATGAGTGAAGGTGTATGAAGTGGATTCTGACTCTCTTTCTTGCAGGATGGACCATGGTGGACCAAAGTGGTTAAAACCTGGTCTGGGGAAGTGTGAGTGTGTTTTTACTTTCATTCATGAGATATCTAATGTTACACTAGATTGTTACATTTCCTTCACTGATGATGAGTTTCATACCGAGCAGGATTCAGTTTCCTTTCTTTGTTTCTTCTTCTGACTGTTGACATTAAACTATCGTTGAGTCGCCTTCAGGTTCTGCTTGCCAGCTATACGTTGTTAATGTATCTTTCTGATTTTTACACCTGGTGATTTAATTTAATCAGTTCTGAAAAACCTAAAAGGTCAGTTAAATGACTTAAATGAAGTGATTGATTGTCAGTAGAGTTGTTAATAAATAAACTGATGATAAACTGCAGCTTTGTTCTCTCCATCAGATACATGTGAACTGGAGCTGGACAGAAACACAGTAAACAGAGAACTCAAACTGTCTGAGGACAACAGGAAGGTGACACGTGTGAGAGAGAAGCAGCCATATCCTGATCATCCAGAGAGATTTGACTACTGGGAACAGCTGATGTGCAGAGAAGCTCTGACTGGTCGCTGTTACTGGGAGGTCGAGAGGAGAGGAGGGGTTTCTATAGCAGTGACTTACAGAGGAATCAGGAGGAAAGGAGACAGTGAGGACTGTAGGTATGGATTTAATGATCAGTCCTGGAGTCTGTTCTGCTCTGATGGTGGTTACTATATCAGGCACAATAAAAGAAAAACACACATCTCCTCCTCCTACTCCACCTCCTCCTTCTCCTCCTCCTCCTCCTCTTCCTCCTCCTCCTCCTCCTCCTCCTCCTCTTCCTCCTCCTCCTCCTCCTCCTCTGGTAGAGTAGCAGTGTATCTGGATCATCCTGCTGGCTCTCTCTCCTTCTACAGAGTCTCCTCCTCCTCACTGATCCTCCTCCACACCTTCAGAGCCACATTCACTGAACCTCTCTACGCTGGGTTTGGGGTCTGTTCTGGATCAGTGACTCTGTGCCCTCTTTAGGTCTGGGCCAGAGATGTTGATCCACTGAAGGATCATGGTGTTGTAGAGCATGAACATCGTCCTGATAACTCTACGATGCTTGGGATCGACTGAAGCTTCAGTTTGATGGTTTGGATCTGAATGGGAGATCCAAGGTGTGAAATGTAGGAGGTGTTGATTTGTGGTGTACCCCAGGGGTCTATCCAAGGCCCTCTCTTATTTGGATATGTGTTTATGATGTTGTTGGTGTAAAGTGATGACTTCTTCATCACAAATCTGATGTGATTGTATTTCCTAAATGTTGCTCCTTTTGTTTAGCCTGGCCTTGTCCTGCGCTACCGAATAAAGGTATTTTTCTGTTTAAACTTTAGTCTGTCTGCATTTGGATCAACCCTGACACTAAATAACAATAATGTCGGACAAACACATCGACCTTTGCTTCGACAACCAAATAAATAATAATACATGTGTTGAGAGGGCCATCAGCTCGGAAACCATGAAAATGTAGACAATTGGACAATTTAAAAAATGTAGAAGTCTTGCATGGCCTCCAAACTTGGTACAGGGACACTTTAGCTCTTTGGATCATACCCACATAGTTTGGGGGCCATGCACACGTGTTGACCCCATTAACACACTTAGGAGATTGCATTGACTTGGGTGTTTGAAGTGTACTGTACACTTCAAATACATTTCTGCAGTGTCTTGCAGTTAAGTATTTGAAGTGGACGTCATCTGCATGTCGTTGAGACTCTGGGACAAAACCAGCGTGTTCAGCGTACCTCGATTAGTTCTGACGGCACCCACTCTCGAGTCTGTCTGAGCTCCAGCTCCGGAGTCAGAGGCGAAAATGTTGTACGCCATTGAAAAGCATTACAGGTAGGACTGTAACAGACTTTGACTTTGACTTTCCTAAGTCTGTATCTCTGAAACGGAAAGTCGTAGAGACTCGGGATGAAACCAGCGTGCTCAGCACACCTGAATACATTATTTAACCTGTTAAACCCTGAGCCTGTTTTTCAGGTCTCAGGCTCAAAAATGACATTCCCTGAACAAATGACCATATCTTCCCTTCTAAAAGGGTTAAATTAATAATCTTTTTTCTCAAAGCAAGGTTACATCTGTGAGTTGGATGTAGAAGAGTCAGAATCAATATAGATGTTTTTATTTTAAATTAAATTCAGATTGAAGAATCACTTTGAAACAATCATTTCAAAGTGACACAGACACATTGGATTAACCTATGGATTAACCTTCAGCAGCGTTTTTATCGTTTTGTTGCAATTGAACATGACTTTTGATCAGAAACAGCAACTAAGGTGAGAATATCTCCGTGTTTCCTCCGGGAAGCTACGTGTTGTGATGTCTGTGTTTGCTTCCCCTGTCGCGAGTTTTGATCGCTCAGAGATGATACTGATATTTCTGGAATCTGTGGAATCACACGATGCTAATCGCTGGATTGGATGTGCAGTTACGATAAGTCATAAGGGTATTTTTACCTTGAGTTCTGTGCTAAGTGCGTTAGCATTTTTTCGCTCAGGGCTCATTTAGACTCTTCTTGTGAGACTTGTGCTTTGTTTCGGTAAAAATGGTTCATATCTTCAGTTAGCTGAGTTTCTAACCGTTAAGTGAGTATGACACATTAATAGGTTTTTAAATATTAAGAAGCCCTGAGACACAGTTTTGTGAAAAAACTACCCGCCAGACCCGGATTAGGGTCCTCTCGGGTTTAACAGGTTAAATGTGTTTTTATCTTTTTTTTTATCATATAGTGAGCTGGACATGGGAGCAGGGTGCATGCTGGAAGTCCCAGGCCGAGCTGTGGGTGCTGGAGAGGCTTTTCCCACCACTTCATCCGATTAAAATGATTTTCATTAATTGTATCATTATTATGGAGCTATATGAACACACCTGTGGCTGATGTGGAGCACCCCTGCAATTTATATCTATTTATTATTATTATTATAATTTTTTTTTTTCTTTTAATATACTGTGTTCAATTTGGGTGATGCTCCCTCTTGTGGGGGCACAGAGCAATCACATGTGGGGTGAAAAGTTTGGCAAAAGTGTGGAGGAAAAAGCGGATAAATCCAAGTAAAGATATCCCTGCCCCCCGATATCTTATACCTTATCTTTTTGTACTTCTTACCCCTACTTTTGACCCTAAACTCCTTATCCCTTATCCCTTACCCTCACCCCCCGCTTCCCTCTCCTGGTCCATGGCCTCTTAGAGGGTAACGGGGTACAGAGAAGCCTAGACAGGCAGGGGAGTGCACTTCACGTCTGTTCCCTATCTCTTACCCCAAACCCAGCCAATCAAACCGCGTGCTTGTGTGTCCGGGGCGGGAGATTAATGTGATTGGTTGTTGGTCCCAAGCCAGATGGATGAGGAGATGAGGAGAGCCAGGGGCAGGGGGATGTATTACTTTGCCCGCCCCGAGCCATCTATGTGTATTTATATATATATATATAAACTTAACACAAAAAGTAAAGAAATCTGTGTTTGGTAGATTATTTCTTTGTTGTAACAACTCTTTTTTGTAGGATAACAAATCTCATACCGTTGGAAAGCCTGTTTATTTATCTTTCAAATGGTGCCACATTTGTGGGATGAGCAGAGCTGAGAATGTGGGGTGCGCTCATGAAAAATGTGACAAATCTCTTCTGCCAAGGGTTGGGGTCTCACCTCTGTTTCTGACCCAGTCCTCATTCTGAGGTTTCTGACCCGGTCCTCATTCTGAGGTTTCTGACCCGGTCCTGACCCGTTTCTGACCCGGTCCTCATTCTGAGGTTTCTGACCCGGTCCTGACCCGGTCCTCATTCTGAGGTTTCTGACCCGGTCCTCATTCGGAGGTTTCTGACCCGGTCCTGACCCGGTCCTCATTCTGAGGTTTCTGACCCGGTCCTCATTCTGAGGTTTCTGACCCGGTCCTGACCCAGTCCTCATTCGGAGGTTTCTGACCCGGTCCTGACCCGGTCCTCATTCGGAGGTTTCTGACCCGGTCCTCATTCGGAGGTTTCTGACCCGGTCCTGACCCGGTCCTCATTCGGAGGTTTCTGAACCTCACATTAAACAATAAATAGCTCTCCTACTCCTTGTTGGTTGGTGAAGTTAATTTGTGCTGAGTTGACAGAACCAGTTTGAGTCCAGCCTGAACCATCAACCAGCATCTTGAGTTCTTTTCTCTGTGACCGCTGACCCTACTGTGACCTCTGACCCCGAAGAGCCTCCACAAACGGCCTCAGGACTTCTACTGTGGTTTTCCAACAGCTCTTAAAATGAACTTAGAATAAATGAAACTTTATTGATAGCTGCAGGGAGTCGAGCAGCTGCGCTGACAACAGAGAAAACTCATATAATAAAAGTTTTATGCTGAGAGGGGGGGGGGGGGGGGGGCACATCTGGTCCCAGTCTGTGTTTCTGTGTTTCTGTGTTTCTGTGTTTCTGTGTTTCTCCTCCTGATGCTCAGTTCTCCTTTTTATTTCCTATGTATAATTATTATTACACACATCGCACTGTGCGGTAGAGCTGCAGCAGGAAGCCTTCCTGTCGAATCAGAACAACGTAGTGATTACTGAGCGCTGATTACAAGGACCTGGATGGGCTGTTGCTCAGGGGCACTACAGCAGCCTGAACCCTCAGCGTGTGCTGACAGGTAGCAGCAGGACCAGCAGACACACACTCTGTTTACACCAACTGCAGGAATGTTGACAGTGATCTCATGTGGAAACACACACACACACACACACACACACACACACACAGAGACCATTTACATGTACTAACACCTATAGAACTACAGGAGAGGGAGCAGCACAGAAATCTTTAAAACTGTCTGGTCAGAAAATGAAATGAATGCATGAAGGACAAATATAACAGTGATGAGCATCAACATTTAGAAGACACACATTATGGGGTTGTTGAAATAAAGGGAGCTCTTCTCTTGCTTTATGGTCCATACGCAGTGAACAGTGGTTAGAGTGGGAACAGGGAACAGTGGTTAGAGAGGGAACAGGGAACAGTGGTTAGAGAGGGAACAGGGAACAGTGGTTAGAGAGGGAACAGGGAACAGTGGTTAGAGAGGGAACAGGGAACAGTGGTTAGAGAGGGAACAGGGAACAGTGGTTAGAGAGGGAACAGGGAACAGTGGTTAGAGAGGGAACAGGGGAACAGTGGTTAGAGAGGGAACAGGGAACAGTGGTTAGAGAGGGAACAGGGAACAGTGGTTAGAGAGGGAACAGGGAACAGTGGTTAGAGGGGGGAACAGGGAACAGTGGTTAGAGTGGGAACAGGGAACAGTGGTTAGAGAGGGAACAGAGAAACAGTGGTTAGAGAGGGAACAGGGAACAGTGGTTAGAGAGGGAACAGGGAACAGTGGTTAGAGAGGGAACAGGGAACAGTGGTTAGAGAGGGAACAGGGAACAGTGGTTAGAGAGGGAACAGGGAACAGTGGTTAGAGAGGGAACAGGGAACAGTGGTTAGAGAGGGAACAGGGAACAGTGGTTAGAGAGGGAACAGGGAACAGTGGTTAGAGAGGGAACAGGGAACAGTGGTTAGAGAGGGAACAGAGAACAGTGGTTAGAGAGGGAACAGGGAACAGTGGTTAGAGAGGGAACAGGGAACAGTGGTTAGAGAGGGAACAGGGAACAGTGGTTAGAGAGGGAACAGGGAACAGTGGTTAGAGAGGGAACAGGGAACAGTGGTTAGAGAGGGAACAGGGAACAGTGGTTAGAGAGGGAACAGAGAACAGTGGTTAGAGTGGGAGAAGGGGAAAAAGTCCCTGGGCTTCATTTCCACTTCTCTGTTAAAAAGATTCATCCATACTTTTCAAACTACCGTCTGCACGAAATCGGAAACCCAGTTTTTGGGTGCACTCAGAAAAATAACGGCTGTTGCAAATCATGAAGAATGTATCCGCTCACCAAGCACTTTGAGTGGGCCTAATTTTGTGGCGCAAGGACCCCCCAGCCTGGTTCTCTCAATACTTAAAGTTTGACATGGAGGAATGCGAGGGCACTTTGCAGGTGACTCTACCCGATTATGAGACACTATTTTGGGACGTATTTTTTACATTTCTCTGGTTCTCCAAATAGTTTAAGTTCGACATTTTGAGCCATGGAGGAATGCGAGGGCACTTTGCAGGTGACTCTACCCGATTTTGAGACACTATTTTGGGGCGTATTTTTTACATTTCTCTGGTTCTCCAAATAGTTTTAAGTTCGACATTTTGAGCCATGGAGGAATGCGAGGGCACTTTCCAGGTGACTCTACCCGATTTTGAGGCACTATTTTGGGGTATAATTTTTACATTTTGACCCCTTTGCCCGGTTATCACCAAAGTTGAGTTGGATGATTTCGACCATGGAGGAATGTCAGGGGAGTCCGCGGGGGACTCCTGCGGGGTCATGAGCACTATTTTGGGGTACAATTTTTACATTTTGACCCCTTTTCCCGGTTCTCACCAAAGTTGAGTTGGATGATTTCGACCATGGAGGAATGTCAGGGGAGTCCGCGGGGGACTCCTGCGGGGTCATGAGGCACTATTTTCGGACACTTTTTTCCCATTTTCCCCCCTTTTGCCTGGTTCTTTTTATTTTTATTTTTTTTCCTGTTTTGGCCCGTTTGACCCGGTTCCTTCTGCCGGGGGCACTGCCCGGTCCCGGGTGCCCCCCCCAGGGCTCGCGTACAGCCGTTTCACCCCCCACATTGACGGATTTTGACCCCTTTGCCCGGTTCTCACCAAAGTTGAGTGTGATGATTGCTGAGTCATGATGCACTATTTTGGGGTACATTTCCCCCATTATCAACACGGACTAGAGATGTCTCGGAGATGGCTCGGAGCCCACACCCTGGTTCTATGTAACCCTGGAGGAATGTCACATGAGTCGACAGGGGACTGCTGCTGGCTAATGAAGGACTATTTTGGGGTACATTTCCCCCATTATCAACACGGACTAGAGATGTCTCGGAGATGGCTTGGAGCCCACACCCTGGTTCTATGTAACCCTGGAGGAATGTCACATGAGTCGACAGGGGACTGCTGCTGGCTAATGAAGGACTATTTTGGGGTACATTTCCCCCATTATCAACACGGACTAGAGATGTCTCGGAGATGGCTCGGAGCCCACACCCTGGTTCTATGTAACCCTGGAGGAATGTCACATGAGTCGACAGGGGACTGCTGCTGGCTAATGAAGGACTATTTTGGGGTACATTTCCCCCATTATCAACACGGACTAGAGATGTCTCGGAGATGGCTCGGAGCCCACACCCTGGTTCTATGTAACCCTGGAGGAATGTCACATGAGTCGACAGGGGACTGCTGCTGGCTAATGAAGGACTATTTTGGGGTACTTTTTTTTCATTTTCACCCAAATTTCCCTGGATGAAATATTTTTTAGTTTTTTTAGTTTTTAGCCCAGTTTTGGCCACAGCGTTGCCTGGAGGATAGGACCGAGATATGACAGACTCTCTGGCCGCCTCAGAAGTCACTATTGTCGGACACTTTCTTTGCTTTACCCCGGTTCTATCACTCTTTCCTCCTTTGACCATACAACCCGTTTCCTGCTGGGGTGGTGCCTGGTTCCGGGGTACCCCAAACCCTCTCATGGTCGGGGCACCATGTATTGATGCATCGGACCCAATGTTGCCATCACCAGCCCCGCGTTGGTGCGGAAGTGGGACCATCTGACCCGGTGGTAACCCAATACTTCCCTTCGTCCATGCACCATGAATTGATGCATCGGACCCAGTGTCGCAACCACCGCTCACGCTAACGCATATAAACGGAGAACTATAACATAATTTTGATCAAAATCATTATGTGTGTTTCAGGAAGGATGTCATCTGAATGCCCGGTGTGCAGACCTCTTCTATCTGGCATTGAACAAACACCTTAAGCACAAGCATGCAGTGCGGAACTTGGAGGAGAGGGGAATCCTCCTGAAAATAGCCAGTGGAAGGATAAATGTTCGGACCAAACCCTGTCCCATCGCTGGGTGTTCGTACGCTGGGAAGAGACTGGACCGTCATGTAAAACATGACCACCCTGAGTTGTCCCGACATAAGGCACATCAGGTCATGGCAAGGCTGAAGCATAGTGTGGCACTGCAGTTGCTCCATGACCTCCGTGAGACTAACCCCATCATTGGAATGGCTACATCATTGGATATAGACAATGAGGAGGAATACCCCGGGCACCCTCCACCCTTCTCCCCACATACCGAGTGTGACAACGAGGACTGCAGGCAGGTGATGCTGGAAAATGTGGCATTGAGGGCTCAGAAGGATGCCCTCAATGATGAGGTGAAGACCCTGCGCTCCAGGGCTGAAAAAGGAGCTAAAACCCAGGAAGCAGAGTGCTGCTGTTCTTGAGGAAGAGGACGAATGTATACGATTTAAGGGCCTGGCAATCCCAAATACCTCCGGCATAAACACAGTAGCCTCAGGCAGCAATACCCCTGTGAAGAGCCCGGTGAAGACTGTCATGCAGTCCCCAGTAACCTCCGGTAGCGAGACCCCTGTGAGGAGCCCGGTGAAGACTGTCATGCTTGCAGTAGCCTCCGGTGGGAAGAGACCGGTCAAGAACCCTGTGAAGAGCCCAATGAAGACTGTCATGCTTGCAGTAGCCTCCGGTGGAAAGAGACCGGTCAAGAACCCTGTGAAGAGCCCAGTGAAGACTGTCATATTACCAGTTTCCTCCGGTAGCGAGACCCCTGAGAAGAGCCGGTGAAGACTGTCATGTTTGCAGTAGCCTCCAGTAGCGAGACCCCTGTGAAGACCCCGGTGAAGACTGTCATGTTTGCAGTAGCCTCCGGTAGCGAGACCCCTGTGAAGACCCCGGTGAAGACTGTCATGTTTGCAGTAGCCTCCGGTAGCGAGACCCCTGTGAAGACCCCGGTGGAAACTGTCATTTTTTGCAGTAGCCTCCGGTAGCGAGACCCCTGTGAAGACCCCGGTGGAAACTGTCATGTTTGCAGTAGCCTCCGGTAGCGAGACCCCTGTGAAGACCCCGGTGGAAACTGTCATGTTTGCAGTAGCCTCCGGTAGCGAGACCCCTGTGAAGACCCCGGTGGAAACTGTCATGTTTGCAGTAGCCTCCGGTAGTCGAGAACCCCTGTGAAGACCGCCGGTGGAAACTGTCATGTTTGCAGTAGCCTCCGGTAGCGAGACCCCTGTGAAGACCCCGGTGGAAACTGTCATGTTTGGCAGTAGCCTCCGGTAGCGAGACCCCTGTATGCCGGAAGACCCGTGCCTCTAAGCTGGCTAATGACTTGCCCTCTCCCTCAAATTACTGGTCCACTGGTGGTGGACGGGGGAATACCATGCGTGAAAATCACGTTGCCTAGAAGCATGGAGGCGTACCTTCAGACATACTTGGATCACTGTTTGGGTGTCGCTCCGACAGTAAAACAGAAAGACAATGTTGTGTCGAAGATCAGCCGGATAAAGAACTTCATAGTATACATGGCCCATGGTGTTAACCGCCTGTCAGACTGGCTGTTTCCTAAGAAACATGAAGATGATCCGTGGCTGGAGCGAGTATATTGTAAAGCCGGGCCGGGCAGTCACAACATCAGAGTTCTTCCTGAAGAATGTGCACCAGTTCATGGGTACATGTCTGAGTCAAAGCCCCGGGGGTGCAAAGCTCACCAGTCTGATATGACCCACATAATGAGAGAGGTGAAAGCCAACATGAAACACTTGAATAAGGCAGTCACTCTACATCAGTTTAAGGTGAAGAGGAACAAACTGGATCGTCTGCCGAGCCAGGCGGAGCTTCTCGCCGCCATGGCGGCCGCTGAGAAGCGCATCCCGGAGCTCCTCGACCTGATGGCCGGCACGCCGACCTCAACCACCCAGAAGCTTCTCTATGGCTATCTCACCCTCCATTGGAGCCTCCTGTATGGCCACCGTACGGGCGTGTACGCAAACATGAAAAACAGTGAGGTCTTA
Source organism: Trematomus bernacchii (assembly GCF_902827165.1). Lineage (NCBI taxonomy): Eukaryota > Metazoa > Chordata > Actinopteri > Perciformes > Nototheniidae > Trematomus > Trematomus bernacchii. The sequence continues at coordinate 32,922 of NW_022988127.1, forward strand.
GAGGCAGCCATAAGGGGAACTGCTGAGGGCTACATCATCCATGTGCAGGATCACAAGACGGCCAAGACATATGGCGAAGCACAGCTGGCGCTTACAGTAGAGGAGTTTAGCTGGGGTCATGCGGGGGATGGGGATTAAAGAGGCATTGCTGGGTCCTCAGAATGAATTCTTCCTTTTCACAAGGGGGAATCGGGCCTCCAAGAACCTGAACGCTCACTTGAAGAGGGCATGGGCTGATGCTGGGCTAGAAACAGCCGTCACCTTCACAATCCTGCGCACTGCCCTGGCTGACAATATCAAGCATCACCAAGATCCAGAAAGCCCGGTCGATTCTCGCCAGGGTTTATGTGTCACGACGTAACCACGGCGGACCGGTTCTACGCGAATGCGC
>NW_022988128.1:0-7500 GCF_902827165.1 Trematomus bernacchii
TGTGTGTGTGTGTGTGTTTGTGTGTGTGTGGTGTGTGTGTGTGTGTGTGTGTGTGTGTGTGTGTGTGTGTGTGTGTGTGTGTGTGTGTGTGTGTGTGTGTGTGTGTGTGTGTGTGTGTGTGTGTGTGTGCTTGTCGTGTGTGTGTGTGTGTGCTGTGTGTGTTGGTGTGGTGTGTGGTGTGTGTGTGTGGTGTGTGTGTGGTGTGGTGTGTGTGTGGTGTGTGTAGTGTGTGTGGTGTGGTGTGTTGTGTGGCTGTGATGGGTGTTGGTTGTGGTGTGTTGTAGTGTGTGTGTGTGATGTGTGTGTGTGTGTGGGTGTGTGTGTGTGTGTGGTGTGTGTGTGTGTGGTGTGTGTGTGTGTGTGTGTGTGGTGTGTGTGTGTGTGTGTGTGTGTGTGTGTGTGTGTGTTTTTTTATTGTAATACATGTGTGTGTTTCAGAAGTTCAACGCAGACTACGACCTGTCTGCCAGAGAGGGCGCGGACAGCCTGGCCTTCATCTCTCTGCTGGAGGAGCGGCTCAAGCCGGCTCTGGTGAGGAAACGCCTTCATTAGAGTCTAAAGAACTACAGATCCCACATGCCACCTCTCATAGCCTTCATTAGAGTCTAAAGAACTACAGATCCCACATGCCACCTCTCATAGAGCCTTCATTAGAGTTTAAAGAACTACAGATCCCACATGCCACCTCTCATAGAGCCTTCATTGGAGTCTAAAGAACTACAGATCCCACATGCCACCTCTCATAGCCTTCATTAGAGTCTAAAGAACTACAGATCCCACATGCCACCTCTCATAGAGCCTTCATTAGAGTTTAAAGAACTACAGATCCCACATGCCACCTCTCATAGAGCCTTCATTAGAGTCTAAAGAACTACAGATCCCACATGCCACCTCTCATAGAGCCTTCATTAGAGTCTAAAGAACTACAGATCCCACATGCACCTCTCATAGAGCCTTCATTAGAGTTTAAAGAACTACAGATCCCACATGCCACCTCTCATAGCCTTCATTAGAGTCTAAAGAACTACAGATCCCACATGCCACCTCTCATAGAGCCTTCATTAGAGTTTAAAGCAACTACAGATCCCACATGCCACCTCTCAGAGCTTCATTAGAGTCTACAAGAACTACAGATCCCACATGCCACTCTCAGAGCCTTCATTAGAGTTTAAAGAACTACAGATCCCACATGCCACCTCTCATAGAGCCTTCATTAGAGTTTAAAGAACTTACAGATCCCACATGCCACCTCTCATAGCCTTCATTAGAGTCTAAAGAACTACAGATCCCACATGCCACCTCTCATAGAGCCTTAATTAGAGTTTAAAGAACTACAGATACCACATGCCACTCTCATAGAGCCTTCATTAGAGTCTAAAGAACTACAGATCCCACATTGACCAACCTCTCATAGAGCCTTCATTAGAGTCTAAAGAACTACAGATCCCACATGCCACCTCTTCATAGCCTTCATTAGAGTCTAAAGAACTACAGATCCCACATGCCACCCTCTCATAGAGCCTTCATTAGAGTTTAAAGAACTACAGATCCCACATGCCACCCTCTCATAGAGCCTTCATTAGAGTCTAAAGAACTACAGATCCCACATGCCACCTCTCATAGAGCCTTCATTAGAGTCTAAAGAACTACAATCCCACATGCCACCTCTCATAGAGCCTTCATTAGAGTTTAAAGAACTACAGATCCCACATGCCACCTCTCATAGCCTTCATTAGAGTCTAAAGAACTACAGATCCCACATGCCACCTCTCATAGAGCCTTCATTAGAGTTTAAAGAACTACAGATCCCACATGCCACCTCTCAGAGCCTTCATTAGAGTCTAAAGAACTACAGATCCCACATGCCACCTCTCAGAGCCTTCATTAGAGTTTAAAGAACTACAGATCCCACATGCCACCCTCTCATAGAGCCTTCATTAGAGTTTAAAGAACTACAGATCCCACATGCCACCTCTCATAGAGCCTTCATTAGAGTCTAAAGAACTACAGATCCCACATGCCACCTCTCATAGAGCCTTCATTAGAGTCTAAAGAACTACAGATCCCACATGCCACCTCTCATAGAGCCTTCATTAGAGTCTAAAGAACTACAGATCCCACATGCCACCTCTCATAGAGCCTTCATTAGAGTTTAAAGAACTACAGATCCCACATGCCACCTCTCATAGAGCCTTCATTAGAGTCTAAAGAACTACAGATCCCACATGCCACCTCTCATAGAGCCTTCATTAGAGTCTAAAGAACTACAGATCCCACATGCCACCTCTCATAGAGCCTTCATTAGAGTTTAAAAGAACTACAGATCCCACATGCCACCTCTCATAGAGCCTTCATTAGAGTCTAAAGAACTACAGATCCCACATGCCACCTCTCATAGAGCCTTCATTAGAGTTTAAAGAACTACAGATCCCACATGCCACCTCTCATAGAGCCTTCATTAGAGTTTAAAGAACTACAGATCCCACATGCCACCTCTCATAGAGCCTTCATTAGAGTCTAAAGAACTACAGATCCCACATGCCAACCTCTCATAGAGCCTTCATTAGAGTCTAAAGAACTACAGATCCTACATGCCACCTCTCATAGAGCCTTCATTAGTCTAACTACAGATCCCACATGCCACCTCTCATAGAGCCTTCATTAGAGTCTAAAGAACTACAGATCCCACATGCCACCTCTCATAGAGCCTTCATTAGAGTCTAAAGAACTACAGATCCCACATGCCCACCTCTCATAGAGCCTTCATTAGAGTTTAAAGAACTACAGATCCCACATGCCACCTCTCATAGAGCCTTCATTAGAGTCTAAAGAACTACAGATCCCACATGCCACCTCTCATAGAGCCTTCATTAGAGTTTAAAGAACTACAGATCCCACATGCCACCTCTCATAGAGCCTTCATTAGAGTCTAAAGAACTACAGATCCCACATGCCACCTCTCATAGAGCCTTCATTAGAGTCTAAAGAACTACAGATCCCACATGCCACCTCTCATAGAGCCTTCATTAGAGTTTAAAGAACTACAGATCCCACATGCCACCTCTCATAGCCTTCATTAGAGTCTAAAGAACTACAGATCCCACATGCCACCTCTCATAGAGCCTTCATTAGAGTTTAAAGAACTACAGATCCCACATGCCACCTCTCAGAGCCTTCATTAGAGTCTAAAGAACTACAGATCCCACATGCCACCTCTCAGAGCCTTCATTAGAGTTTAAAGAACTACAGATCCCACATGCCACCTCTCATAGAGCCTTCATTAGAGTTTAAAGAACTACAGATCCCACATGCCACCTCTCATAGCCTTCATTAGAGTCTAAAGAACTACAGATCCCACATGCCACCTCTCATAGAGCCTTCATTAGAGTCTAAAGAACTACAGATCCCACATGCCACCTCTCATAGAGCCTTCATTAGAGTCTAAAGAACTACAGATCCCACATGCCACCTCTCATAGAGCCTTCATTAGAGTTTAAAGAACTACAGATCCCACATGCCACCTCTCATAGAGCCTTCATTAGAGTCTAAAGAACTACAGATCCCACATGCCACCTCTCATAGAGCCTTCATTAGAGTCTAAAGAACTACAGATCCCACATGCCACCTCTCATAGAGCCTTCATTAGAGTTTAAAGAACTACAGATCCCACATGCCACCTCTCATAGAGCCTTCATTAGAGTCTAAAGAACTACAGATCCCACATGCCACCTCTCATAGAGCCTTCATTAGAGTTTAAAGAACTACAGATCCCACATGCCACCTCTCAGAGAGCCTTCATTAGAGTTTAAAGAACTACAGATCCCACATGCCACCTCTCATAGAGCCTTCATTAGAGTCTAAAGAACTACAGATCCCACATGCCACCTCTCATAGAGCCTTCATTAGAGTCTAAAGAACTACAGATCCTACATGCCACCTCTCATAGAGCCTTCATTAGAGTCTAAAGAACTACAGATCCCACATGCCACCTCTCATAGAGCCTTCATTAGAGTCTAAAGAACTACAGATCCCACATGCCACCTCTCATAGAGCCTTCATTAGAGTCTAAAGAACTACAGATCCCACATGCCACCTCTCATAGAGCCTTCATTAGAGTTTAAAGAACTACAGATCCCACATGCCACCTCTCATAGAGCCTTCATTAGAGTCTAAAGAACTACAGATCCCACATGCCACCTCTCATAGAGCCTTCATTAGAGTCTAAAGAACTACAGATCCCACATGCCACCTCTCATAGAGCCTTCATTAGAGTTTAAAGAACTACAGATCCCACATGCCACCTCTCATAGCCTTCATTAGAGTCTAAAGAACTACAGATCCCACATGCCACCTCTCATAGAGCCTTCATTAGAGTTTAAAGAACTACAGATCCCACATGCCACCTCTCAGAGCCTTCATTAGAGTCTAAAGAACTACAGATCCCACATGCCACCTCTCAGAGCCTTCATTAGAGTTTAAAGAACTACAGATCCCCACATGCCACCTCTCATAGAGCCTTCATTAGAGTCTAAAGAACTACAGATCCCACATGCCACCTCTCATAGAGCCTTCATTAGAGTCTAAAGAACTACAGATCCCACATGCCACCTCTCTCAGAGCCTTCATTAGAGTTTAAAGAACTACAGATCCCACATGCCACCTCTCATAGAGCCTTCATTAGAGTTTAAAGAACTACAGATCCCACATGCCACCTCTCATAGAGCCTTCATTAGAGTTTAAAGAACTACAGATCCCACATGCCACCTCTCAGAGCCTTCATTAGAGTCTAAAGAACTACAGATCCCACATGCCACCTCTCATAGAGCCTTCATTAGAGTCTAAAGAACTACAGATCCCACATGCCACCTCTCAGAGCCTTCATTAGAGTCTAAAGAACTACAGATCCCACATGCCACCTCTCATAGAGCCTTCATTAGAGTTTAAAGAACTACAGATCCCACATGCCACCTCTCATAGAGCCTTCATTAGAGTTTAAAGAACTACAGATCCCACATGCCACCTCTCATAGAGCCTTCATTAGAGTTTAAAGAACTACAGATCCCACATGCCACCTCTCATAGAGCCTTCATTAGAGTTTAAAGAACTACAGATCCCACATGCCACCTCTCATAGAGCCTTCATTAGAGTCTAAAGAACTACAGATCCCACATGCCACCTCTCAGAGCCTTCATTAGAGTCTAAAGAACTACAGATCCCACATGCCACCTCTCATAGAGCCTTCATTAGAGTTTAAAGAACTCCAGATCCCACATGCCACCTCTCATAGAGCCTTCATTAGAGTTTAAAGAACTACAGATCCCACATGCCACCTCATAGAGCCTTCATTAGAGTCTAAAGAACTACAGATCCCACATGCCACCTCTCATAGAGCCTTCATTAGAGTCTAAAGAAACTACAGATCCCACATGCCACCTCTCATAGAGCCTTCATTAGAGTCTAAAGAACTACAGATCCCACATGCCACCTCTCATAGAGCCTTCATTAGAGTCTAAAGAACTACAGATCCCACATGCCACCTCTCATAGAGCCTTCATTAGAGTCTAAAGAACTACAGATCCCACATGCCACCTCTCTCAGAGCCTTCATTAGAGTCTAAAGAACTACAGATCCCACATGCCACCTCTCAGAGCCTTCATTAGAGTCTAAAGAACTACAGATCCCACATGCCACCTCTCATAGAGCCTTCATTAGAGTTTAAAGAACTCCAGATCCCACATGCCACCTCTCATAGAGCCTTCATTAGAGTTTAAAGAACTACAGATCCCACATGCCACCTCTCATAGAGCCTTCATTAGAGTTTAAAGAACTACAGATCCCACATGCCACCTCTCATAGAGCCTTCATTAGAGTTTAAAGAACTACAGATCCCACATGCCACCTCATAGAGCCTTCATTAGAGTCTAAAGAACTACAGATCCCACATGCCACCTCTCATAGAGCCTTCATTAGAGTCTAAAGAACTACAGATCCCACATGCCACCTCTCATAGAGCCTTCATTAGAGTCTAAAGAACTACAGATCCCACATGCCACCTCTCATAGAGCCTTCATTAGAGTTTAAAGAACTACAGATCCCACATGCCACCTCTCAGAGCCTTCATTAGAGTCTAAAGAACTACAGATCCCACATGCCACCTCTCAGAGCCTTCATTAGAGTCTAAAGAACTACAGATCCCACATGCCACCTCTCAGAGCCTTCATTAGAGTCTAAAGAACTACAGATCCCACATGCCACCTCTCATAGAGCCTTCATTAGAGTCTAAAGAACTACAGATCCCACATGCCACCTCTCATAGAGCCTTCATTAGAGTCTAAAGAACTACAGATCCCACATGCCACCTCTCAGAGCCTTCATTAGAGTTTAAAGAACTACAGATCCCACATGCCACCTCTCATAGAGCCTTCATTAGAGTTTAAAGAACTACAGATCCCACATGCCACCTCTCATAGAGCCTTCATTAGAGTCTAAAGAACTACAGATCCCACATGCCACCTCTCAGAGAGCCTTCATTAGAGTCTAAAGAACTACAGATCCCACATGCCACCTCTCATAGAGCCTTCATTAGAGTCTAAAGAACTACAGATCCCACATGCCACCTCTCATAGAGCCTTCATTAGAGTCTAAAGAACTACAGATCCCACATCTGTAGTTCCTACACAACACTTACCCTGGTCTTTGTCTCTCTGTCTCTCTGTCTCCTCTCAGATCTATAACTCCTGGGTGGACTCTAAGAACTACGTGGAGGTGACGCGGCGCTGGTACGCCGAGCACCTCCCCTTCCCTCTGAACTTCCTGCTGCCCGGACGCATGCAGCGCCAGCAGCTGGAGACCCTGAGGCTGCTGAGAGGAGAGGAGAGCCTGGAGGGGGGGGAGGAGCTGGAGAAGGAGGTGAGGGGGGGGGGGGGAGCTGGAGAAGGAGGGGAGGGGGGGGAGGAGCTGGAGAAGGAGGTGAGGGGGGGGGAGGAGCTGGAGAAGGAGGTGAGGGGGGGGAGGAGCTGGAGAAGGAGGTGAGGGGGGGAGGAGCTGGAGAAGGAGGTGAGGGGGGGAGGAGCTGGAGAAGGAGGTGAGGGGGGGAGGAGCACATTTTTCTCAAAATCTGATTTATTTTCTAAATATTTGACTTTTTTCACAAAATCTCAAAATGGAGGGAGGTGGTGGAGAAGGAGGTGAGGAGCTAATGGGTGGTAGAGAGGGGGGAGAGGGAGAAAGGGGTAGAGAGAGGGAGGGAGAGAAAGGGGGGAGAGAGAGGGAGGGAGAGAAAGGGGGGAGAGAAAGGGGGGAGAGAGGAGGGGGGAATTGATGAGGCGTTTATGGTCTGCGGTGAGTTTCCATGCAGCAGATTTACAGGGAGGAAAAAGTCTCCTGCTGGAAACTGAGGTCAGAGGTCAGGAGGAGCTCTGCAGGAAACTTCCACATAGTTTCCAGAGTGCTGCAGTTTCTCTGTGAAAACATCTCATTACGGTGTGATGTGTTAGCAGC
>NW_022988128.1:12500-32500 GCF_902827165.1 Trematomus bernacchii
CAATATCTCAAAATCCTGACTTTTTTTTCTGAACATGGGGCTGAGAACCAGATGCATCATGGGACTTTATAGACGGAGGTTAAGATGTTATGGCGCATTTCCACTGCAGCACGTAGCACGTTTTTCTTTGCGTTTCCTCTAGGGGTAGTTCCGGCTCAGGGCTACTTTTTCACCTTTTTACTGGCCCTCCAAAATCGAGGTTCTTACCGGGCCAACAACCGGGCTGAATATGCTAAACTAGTGACGGCAAGGGGGCTACAACTACAACAACATGAACATATGTTACCGTGATGTAATTGTAATACACGTTTCTAAATGATGAAGTAACAACATACTGATACCGGTTAGTAACAACCATGAATTAATGCTTTGACAAGTCTGCAGACAGACGGCAGGAGAGACACCTTTTAAAATGCGTGTTTTCTGAATGGAGATCGGATCGATCAGGCTAAGCTAACGTTGTAGCTGCTCCGTCCACACTCACAACAACGGCCTATACAGACATAAATAAAGCAGCGACTGTATTCTCCATGACACAGGCAGTCTGTGGTTTGTACTTGTTCAACTTCTGTCTAGTTTCTGAACAGATATGAGGAGCTGTGAGCTCTGAGTGCTAACAGCTAACGGCTGTGTTGGTTTTGTGTTTCTCATTGAAGGTGACGTCACGGCTCCGCCTACACTGCGTTACTATAGTTACTACCCCAGCTACTAAACTGTAATGGAAACGTAGCATAAAGTGAGCCTGGCCTACCAAGGCCTAACTATACCGTACTAAGCCGTGCTAGGCCCTGCAGTGGAAATGTGCCATTAGAGGAGATATTTAGCTGTATTTCACCCCGAGGAGTTTTACTGTCACCAAAGCAAAGTATGGGTATCAATAAAGAAATGTTTAACCAGAAACGTGAAAAAACAGAAAATGTGTTGACTTTTTTCTGAACATTCAGACTTTTTTCTCTAAATTCTGACTTTTTTTCTCAAGATCTAAAAATTCTGACTTTTTTCTTAAAATCTCAAAACCCTGACTTTTTCAAAAAATTCTGACTTTTTTTCTCAAAATGGGGCTGAGCACCAGAGGCATCATAAAATACGAGTGTGGAGTTGGGGAATTAAAATAAGTTCTTTATTAAATTACAGAATTTAGGGAACAATAATGAGTGCGGAGTGTTGGGAAAGTAAGATGAGTTACGATGTTTAGATGGGGGTGGTTGGGAACTAAAATGAGTCGACTTTAGGGAACTTTCTTAATCCTGAATGATGGGGGGGGTGTTGGGGAGCCTGAATGATGGAGGGGCGTTGGGGAGCCTGAATGATGGGGGGGTGTTGGGGAACCTGAATGATGGGGGGGTGTTGGGGAGCCTGAATGATGGGGGGGCGTTGGGGAGCCTGAATGATGGGGGGGGCGTTGGGGAGCCTGAATGATGGGGGGGTGTTGGGGAGCCTGAATGATGGGGGGGGTGTTGGGGAGCCTGAATGATGGGGGGGTGTTGGGGAGCCTGAATGATGGGGGGGGCGTTGGGGAGCCTGAATGATGGGGGGGGCGTTGGGGAGCCTGAATGATGGGGGGGGTGTTGGGGAGCCTGAATGATGGGGGGGCGTTGGGGAACCTGAATGATGGGGGGGGCGTTGGGGAGCCTGAATGATGGGGGGGGTGTTGGGGAACCTGAATGATGGGGGGGGTGTTGGGGGAGCCTGAATGATGGGGGGGTGTTGGGGAACCTGAATGATGGGGGGGCGTTGGGGAGCCTGAATGATGGGGGGGTGTTGGGGAGCCTGAATGATGGGGGGGTGTTGGGGAGCCTGAATGATGGGGGGGGCGTTGGGGAGCCTGAATGATGGGGGGGGTGTTGGGGAGCCTGAATGATGGGGGGGTGTTGGGGAACCTGAATGATGGGGGGGCGTTGGGGAGCCTGAATGATGGGGGGGTGTTGGGGAGCCTGAATGATGGGGGGGTGTTGGGGAACCTGAATGATGGGGGGGCGTTGGGGAGCCTGAATGATGGGGGGGTGTTGGGGAGCCTGAATGATGGGGGGGGTGTTGGGGAGCCTGAATGATGGGGGGGTGTTGGGGAGCCTGAATGATGGGGGGGTGTTGGGGAGCCTGAATGATGGGGGGGTGTTGGGGAGCCTGAATGATGGGGGGGTGTTGGGGAGCCTGAATGATGGAGGGGTGTTGGGGAGCCTGAATGATGGAGGGGTGTTGGGGAGCCTGAATGATGGGGGGGCGTTGGGGAGCCTGAATGATGGAGGGGTGTTGGGGAGCCTGAATGATGGGGGGGCGTTGGGGAGCTTGAATGATGGGGGGGTGTTGGGGAGCCTGAATGATGGGGGGGGTGTTGGGGAACCTGAATGATGGGGGGGTGTTGGGGAGCCTGATGATGGGGGGGTGTTGGGGAGCCTGAATGATGGGGGGGTGTTGGGGAACCTGAATGATGGGGGGGCGTTGGGGAGCCTGAATGAATGGGGGGGTGTTGGGGAGCCTGAATGATGGTGGGGCGTTGGGGAGCCTGAATGATGGGGGGGTGTTGGGGAGCCTGAATGATGGGGGGGTGTTGGGGAACCTGAATGATGGGGGGGTGTTGGGGAGCCTGAATGATGGGGGGGGTGTTGGGGAACCTGAATGATGGAGGGGTGTTGGGGAGCCTGAATGATGGAGGGGTGTTGGGGAGCCTGAATGATGGGGGGGTGTTGGGGAACCTGAATGATGGGGGGGTGTTGGGAACCTGAATGATGGGGGGGTGTTGGGGAGCCTGAATGATGGGGGGGGTGTTGGGGAACCTGAATGATGGGGGGGTGTTGGGGAGCCTGAATGATGGGGGGGTGTTGGGGAGCCTGAATGATGGAGGGGTGTTGGGGAGCCTGAATGATGGGGGGGTGTTGGGGAGCCTGAATGATGGGGGGGTGTTGGGGAACCTGAATGATGGGGGGGTGTTGGGGAGCCTGAATGATGGGGGGGTGTTGGGGAGCCTGAATGATGGGGGGGTGGTTGGGGAACCTGAATGATGGGGGGGGCGTTGGGGAGCCTGAATGATGGGGGGGTGTTGGGGAGCCTGAATGATGGTGGGGCGTTGGGGAGCCTGAATGATGGGGGGGTGTTGGGGAGCCTGAATGATGGGGGGGGTGTTGGGGAACCTGAATGATGGGGGGGTGTTGGGGAGCCTGAATGATGGGGGGTGTTGGGGAACCTGAATGATGGAGGGGTGTTGGGGAGCCTGAATGATGGAGGGGTGTTGGGGAGCCTGAATGATGGGGGGGGGTTGGGAACCTGAATGATGGGGGGGTGTTGGGGAACCTGAATGATGGGGGGGGTGTTGGGGAGCCTGAATGATGGGGGGGTGTTGGGGAACCTGAATGATGGGGGGGTGTTTGGGGAGCCTGAATGATGGGGGGGTGTTGGGGAACCTGAATGATGGAGGGGTGTTGGGGAACCTGAATGATGGGGGGGCGTTGGGGAGCCTGAATGATGGGGGGGCGTTGGGGAGCCTGAATGATGGGGGGGTGTTGGGGAGCCTGAATGATGGGGGGGTGTTGGGGAGCCTGAATGATGGGGGGGGTGTTGGGGAGCCTGAATGATGGGGGGGTGTTGGGGAGCCTGAATGATGGGGGGGCGTTGGGGAGCCTGAATGATGGAGGGGTGTTGGGGAGCCTGAATGATGGGGGGTGTTGGGGAGCCTGAATGATGGGGGGGTGTTGGGGAGCCTGAATGATGGGGGGGTGTTGGGGAGCCTGAATGATGGGGGGGTGTTGGGGAACCTGAATGATGGGGGGGTGTTGGGGAGCCTGAATGATGGAGGGGTGTTGGGGAGCCTGAATGATGGGGGGGTGTTGGGGAGCCTGAATGATGGGGGGGTGTTGGGGAACCTGAATGATGGGGGGGTGTTGGGGAGCCTGAATGATGGGGGGGGTGTTGGGGAGCCTGAATGATGGGGGGGTGTTGGGGAGCCCTGAATGATGGGGGGGTGTTGGGGAGCCTGAATGATGGTGGGGCGTTGGGGAGCCTGAATGATGGGGGGGTGTTGGGGAGCCTGAATGATGGGGGGGTGTTGGGGAGCCTGAATGATGGGGGGGTGTTGGGGAGCCTGAATGATGGGGGGGTGTTGGGGAACTCTGGAGTGTGACGGAGGACCCGATGCAGACTGGGGCCTCAGGCCGGGGTTATTGGCCCCTCAGTGGTGGTAAAGTCTGGGGGAGGAGGGTCCGTAACTCTCAACACTAAGGCATCCTCTATATTCTCTGCAGTCAAAGTCAACTTTAGTGTTAATCTCTCAGTTTGGACACAGAGAGATCGAAATACCGTTTCCAACAATCCAGAATACAAAAATACAAATATGTATAAAATATGTATATCCTATATATACACAATCAACAGACACATTTATACATCTGCACACGTTAAGATAAACACACAACAATCAATAAATACAGAATAACAGTCACTTCAATATCTTTGGGAATGTGTGTGTGTGTGTGTGTGTGTGTGTGTGTGTGTGTGTGTGTGTGTGTGTGTGTGTGTGTGTGTGTGTGTGTGTGTGTGTGTGTGTGTGTGTGTGTGTGTGTGTGTGTGTGTGTGTGTGTGTGTGTGTGTGTGTGTGTGTGTGTGTGTCTGACCTGGAAACACTGAAGAAGAGAGCAAGGAAACAGAAGAAGAAATGTTCCTGCAGCCCAAACAACACGCTTGTCTCCACCCGCCCTGACCGGACCCCGAGGACGTTCAGCTGCCCTGACGCCACCTCTCAGGAATCTGTGTGTGTGTGTGTGTGTGTGTGTGTGTGTGTGTGTGTGTGTTTCTCTCTGTACTCCCTGTCATGCTCCAGCAGTTTCCTCCCGCCCTCACCTGCTGTTAAACACAGCCGGTCACCGTGGTAACGCTCCAGAGACAGAAAACAAACAGTGCTTCAGATCCTCTCGTTTCATCAGCGTTTGGATCTCATCCCCAGAAACACTGTGATGCATTCAGGGGCGGCTCGGAAATCACAGACACTTTAGAGTTAGGCATGCAAGCATGCACTTAGGGTGATCATAGAGTAGGGATTTAAGAGAGTATAAAGGGTTTAGGGAACTTCAATAAGGGCATAAGGGAACTTAAGAGAGTATAAGGGCATAAGGGAACTTAAATAAACTTAAATAAGGAAACTTAAATAAACTTAAATAAGGGAACTTAAATAAACTTAAATAAGGGAACTTAAATAAGGGCCTAAGGGAACTTAAGTGAGTATAAAGAGATTAGGGAACTTAAATAAAAGTTGCGTTCGGGAACTTAGGTAAGTAAGACACGTTGTGCCTCTCCACCTCTGCTCCTTACTTCTTACCTGCTACCCTTTCCCTCACCCTATCCTAAGGGAGTGCATGCACGTAGACACGTTAGTTTAGCTGCTATAGGCTTAGACTGTCGAGGGACACCTCACTTCTTCCTTCTCTCTGTCTGTACCTGTGTACTCTCATGTTCCCAATAACCCAGCTTCCCCAAATCTCTTTTTGGTGTCTATCTACGCCGGGATCCTGAGTCGTGGCTGATCCTGAGTCCTGAGTCCTGAGTCCTGGATCCTGAGTCCCGAGTCCTGGACTCTGAGTCGTGGCTGAACCTGAGTCCTGAGTCCTGAGTCCTGATCTGAGTCCTGGACTTGGAGTCGTGGCTGAACCTGTCTCTGTGGTCCTGCCTGACTCTCATCATGCTACTTCCTGATGGCTCCCACAGGATTGTTGACATCCTCGTGGATTCATCTTCTTATTACAGACACAAGCATTTCCAAACATGTGGTCTACCTACGCTGTGAAATGTATTATCTCTTTGATTGACACACGGCATCTATTGCACATGTGTCCGTCCTGGGAGAGGGATCCTCCTCTGTTGCTCTCCCTGAGGTTTCTCCCATGTTCCTTTAAACTGTGGGGTTTCTCTGGAAGTGTTTCCTTGTACGATGTGAGGGTCTAAGGACAGAGGGTCTAAGGACAGAGGGTCTAAGGACAGAGGACAGAGGCTCTAAGGACAGAGGGTCTAAGGACAGAGGGTCTAAGGACAGAGGGTCTAAGGACAGAGGGTCTGAGGACAGAGGGTCTGAGGAGAGAGGGTCTAAGGACAGAGGGTCTTAGGACAGAGGGTCTAAGGACAGAGAGAGGGTCTAAGGACAGAGGGTCTGAGGACAGAGGGTCTAAGGACAGAGGGTCTAAGGACAGAGGGTCTAAGGACAGAGGGTCTGAGGACAGAGGGTCTAAGGACAGAGGGTCTTAGGACAGAGGGTCTAAGGACAGAGAGAGGGTCTAAGGACAGAGGGTCTGAGGACAGAGGGTCTAAGGACAGAGGGTCTAAGGACAGAGGGTCTAAGGACAGAGGGTCTGAGGACAGAGGGTCTAAGGACAGAGGGTCTTAGGACAGAGGGTCTAAGGACAGAGAGAGGGTCTAAGGACAGAGGGTCTGAGGACAGAGGGGTCTAAGGACAGAGGGTCTAAGGACAGAGGGTCTGAGGACAGAGGGTCTAAGGACAGAGGGTCTGAGGACAGAGGGTCTGAGGACAGAGGGTCTGAGGACAGAGGGTCTGAGGACAGAGGGTCTGAGGACAGAGGGTCTAAGGACAGAGGGTCTAAGGACAGAGGGTCTGAGGACAGAGGGTCTGAGGACAGAGGGTCTGAGGACAGAGGCTCTAAGGACAGAGAGAGGGTCTAAGGACAGAGGGTCTAAGGACAGAGGGTCTAAGGACAGAGGGTCTGAGGACAGAGGGTCTAAGGACAGAGGGTCTAAGGACAGAGGGTCTGAGGACAGAGGGTCTGAGGACAGAGGGTCTAAGGACAGAGGGTCTAAGGACAGAGGGTCTGAGGACAGAGGGTCTGAGGACAGAGGGTCTGAGGACAGAGGGTCTAAGGACAGAGGGTCTGAGGACAGAGGCTCTAAGGACAGAGAGAGGGTCTAAGGACAGAGGGTCTAAGGACAGAGGGTCTAAGGACAGAGGGTCTGAGGACAGAGGGTCTAAGGACAGAGGGTCTGAGGACAGAGGGTCTAAGGACAGAGGGTCTAAGGACAGAGGGTCTAAGGACAGAGGGTCTGAGGACAGAGGGTCTAAGGACAGAGGGTCTGAGGACAGAGGGTCTAAGGACAGAGGGTCTAAGGACAGAGGGTCTAAGGACAGAGGGGGTCGTATTGTCACTGATATTCTGTACAAACTGTGACAAATGTAACATTTGTGATATTGGGCTATATAAATAAACATTGATTGATTGATTGATTGATTGAAATAAGGGGATTAGGGAACTTAGGTGAGTAAGGGCGTTGGGGAACTTGAGTGATTCATTTAGGGATCTTCAAAAAGTTTGGTTGTTGGGGAACTTTAAACTCCCAATTAAAAAAGAAATGGTCCAGTTTTTAATCCAGATACAACTTTCGAAACATTTGATTCCATTTTGTATTTCTTCCACTGAAAGCCCTATTGTTATTATGTTTGTATGTTCTGAAACCCTGCAGAGGACGTGCACCTGCAGGGAGGAGGCTCACAGCGTGGGTCTGGACCCTCTAATGGGCCGCCGCACGACTGAAAGGCGGTCCAGAACAAAGCCTGAACTCTAACCTCTGCAGGAACAAAGCAGACTGACGGACAGAGAGGCGTTCACTGACTCTAACGTTCATTCACATCAGAGGAGAGGACTCTTTAAAGTAGAGACACTACATACTGATATACACCTGAACATCAGCAGGAGAGGACTCTTAAAGTAGAGACGCTACATACTGATATACACCTGAACACCAGCAGGAGAGGACTCTTTAAAGTAGAGACTCTACATACTGATATACACCTGAACATCAGCAGGAGAGGACTCTTTAAAGTAGAGACACTACATACTGATATACACCTGAACATCAGCAGGAGGACTCTTTAAAGTAGAGACGCTACATACTGATATACACCTGAACACCAGCAGGAGAGGACTCTTTAAAGTAGAGACTCTACATACTGATATACACCTGAACATCAGCAGGAGAGGACTCTTTAAAGTAGAGACACTACATACTGATATACACCTGAACACCAGCAGGAAGTACTCTTTAAAGTAGAGACACTACATACTGATATACACCTGAACATCAGCAGGAGAGGACTCTTTAAAGTAGAGACACTACATACTGATATACACCTGAGCATCAGCAGGAGAGGACTCTTTAAAGTAGAGACACTACATACTGATATACACCTGAGCATCAGCAGGAGAGGACTCTTTAAAGTAGAGACACTACATACTGATATACACCTGAACATCATCAGGAGAGGACTCTTTAAAGTAGAGACACTACATACTGATATACACCTGAACATCAGCAGGAGAGGACTCTTTAAAGTAGAGACACTACATACTGATATACACCTGAACATCAGCAGGAGAGGACTCTTTAAAGTAGAGACACTACATACTGATATACACCTGAACATCAGCAGGAGAGGACTCTTAAAGTAGAGACACTACATACTGATATACACCTGAACATCAGCAGGAGAGGCTCTTTAAAGTAGAGACACTACATACTGATATACACCTGAACATCAGCAGGAGAGGACTCTTTAAAGTAGAGACACTACATACTGATATACACCTGAACATCAGCAGGAGAGGACTCTTTAAAGTAGAGACACTACATACTGATATACACCTGAACATCAGCAGGAGAGGACTCTTTAAAGTAGAGACACTACATACTGATATACACCTGAACATCAGCAGGAGAGGACTCTTTAAAGTAGAGACACTACATACTGATATACACCTGAACATCAGCAGGAGAGGACTCTTTAAAGTAGAGACACTACATACTGATATACACCTGAACATCAGCAGGAGAGGACTCTTTAAAGTAGAGACACTACATACTGATATACACCTGAACATCAGCAGGAGAGGACTCTTTAAAGTAGAGACACTACATACTGATATACACCTGAACATCACAGCAGGAGAGGACTCTTTAAAGTAGAGACACTACATACTGATATACACCTGAACATCAGCAGGAGAGGACTCTTTAAAGTAGAGACACTACATACTGATATACACCTGAACAGCAGGAGAGGACTCTTTAAAGTAGAGACACTACATACTGATATACACCTGAACATCAGCAGGAGAGGACTCTTTAAAGTAGAGACACTACATACTGATATACACCTGAACATCAGCAGGAGAGGACTCTTTAAAGTAGAGACCTACATACTGATATACACCTGAACATCAGCAGGAGAGGACTCTTTAAAGTAGAGACACTACATACTGATATACACCTGAACATCAGCAGGAGGACTCTTTAAAGTAGAGACACTACATACTGATATACACCTGAACATCCAGGAGAGGACTCTTTAAAGTAGAGACACTACATCTGATATACACCTGAACATCAGCAGGAGAGGACTCTTTAAATAGAGACACTACATACTGATATACACCTGAACATCAGCAGAGAGGGACTCTTTAAAGTAGAGACACTACTACACTGATTACACCTGAACATCAGCAGGAGAGGACTCTTTAAAGTAGAGACACTTCACAACTGATATACACCTGAACATCAGCAGGAGAGGACTCTTTAAAGTAGAGACACTACATACACTGATATACACCTGAACATCAGCAGGAGAGGACTCTTTAAAGTAGAGACACTACATACTGATATACACCTGAACACCAGCAGGAGAGGACTCTTTAAAGTAGAGACTCACATACTGATATACACCTGAACATCAGCAGGAGAG
The DNA here is from genome assembly GCF_902827165.1 of Trematomus bernacchii. Classification (NCBI taxonomy): domain Eukaryota; kingdom Metazoa; phylum Chordata; class Actinopteri; order Perciformes; family Nototheniidae; genus Trematomus; species Trematomus bernacchii. The sequence goes on from NW_022988128.1 coordinate 22,225, forward strand.
GACTCTTTAAAGTAGAGACACTACATACTGATATACACCTGAACACCACAGGAAGTACTCTTAAAGTAGAGACACTACATACTGATATACACCTGAACATCAGCAGGAGAGGACTCTTTAAAGTAGAGACACTACACTACTGATATACACCTGAGCATCAGCAGGAGAGGACTCTTTAAAGTAGAGACACTCATACTGATATACACCTGAGCATCAGCAGGAGAGGACTCTTTAAAGTAGAGACACACATACTGATATCACCTGAACATCATCAGGAGAGGACTCTTTAAGTAGAGACACTACATACTGATATACACTGAACATCAGCAGGAGAGGACTCTTTAAAGTAGAGACACTACATACTGATATACACCTGAACATCAGCAGGAGAGGACTCTTTAAAGTAGAGACACTACATACTGATATACCTGAACATCATCAGGAGAGGACTCTTTAAAGTAGGACACACATACTGATATACACCTGAACATCAGCAGGAGAGGACTCTTTAAAGTAGAGACACTACATACTGATATACACCTGAACATCAGCAGGAGAGGACTCTTTAAAGTAGAGACACTACATACTGATATACACCTGAACATCAGCAGGAGAGGACTCTTTAAAGTAGAGACACTACATACTGATACACCTGAACATCAGCAGGAGAGGACTCTTTAAAAGTAGACACCTACATACTGATATACACCTGACATCAGGCAGGAGAGGACTCTTTAAAGTAGGAGACACTACATACTGATATACCCTGAACATCAGCAGGCGCTGGACTCTTTAAAGTAGAGACCACTACATACTGATATACACCTGAACATTCAAGCAGGAGAGGACCTCTTTAAAGGTAGAGCCACTAAACTACTGATATACACCGGAACATCAGCAGGAGAGACTCTTAAAGATAGAGACACTACACATACTGATATACACCTGAACATCAGCAGGAGAGGACTCTTTAAAGTAGAGACACTACATACTGATATACACCTGAACATCAGCAGGAGAGGACTCTTTAAAGTAGAGACACTACATACTGATATACACCTGAACATCAGCAGAGAGGACTCTTTAAAGTAGAGACACTACATACTGATATACACCTGAACATCAGCAGGAGAGGACTCTTTAAAGTAGAGACACTACATACTGATATACACCTGAACATCAGCAGGAGAGGACTCTTTAAAGTAGAGACACTACATACTGATATACACCTGAACATCAGCAGGAGAGGACTCTTTAAAGTAGAGACACTACATACTGATATACACCTGAACATCAGCAGGAGAGGACTCTTTAAAGTAGAGACACTACATACTGATATACACCTGAACACATCAGGAGAGGACTCTTTAAAGTAGAGACAACATACTGATATACACCTGAACATCAGCAGGAGAGGACTCTTTAAGTAGAGACACTACAATACTGATATACACCTGAACATCAGCAGGAGAGGACTCTTTAAAGTAGAGACACTACACACTGATATACACCTGAACATCAGCAGGAGAGGACTCTTTAAAGTAGAGACACTTCACACTGATATACACCTGAACATCAGCAGGAGAGGACTCTTTAAAGTAGAGACACTACACACTGATATACACCTGAACATCAGCAGGAGAGGACTCTTTAAAGTAGAGACACTACATACTGATATACACCTGAACATCAGCAGGAGAGGACTCTTTAAAGTAGAGACACTACATACTGATATACACCTGAACATCAGCAGGAGAGGACTCTTTAAAGTAGAGACACTACATACTGATATACACCTGAACATCAGCAGGAGAGGACTCTTTAAAGTAGAGACACTACATACTGATATACACCTGAACATCAGCAGGAGAGGACTCTTTAAAGTAGAGACACTACATACTGATATACACTGAACATCAGCAGGAGAGGACTCTTTAAAGTAGAGACACTACATACTGATATACACCTGAAATCAGCAGGAAGGACTCTTTAAAGTAGAGACACTACATACTGATATACACCTGAACATCAGCAGGAGAGGACTCTTTAAAGTAGAGACACTACATAACTGATATACACCTGAAACATCAGCAGGAGAGGACTCTTTAAAGTAGAGACACTACATACTGATATACACCTGAACCATCAGCAGGAGAGGACTCTTTAAAGTAGAGACACTACATACTGATATACACCTGAACATCAGCAGGAGAGGACTCTTTAAGTAGAGACACTACATACTGATATACAACCTGAACATCAGCAGGAGAGGACTCTTTAAAGTAGAGACACTACATACTGATATACACTACTGAACATCAGCAGGAGAGGACTCTTTAAAGTCGAGACACTACATACTGATATACACATGAACATCAGCAGGAGAGGGACTCTTTAAAGTAGAGACACTACATACTGATATACACCTGAACAATCGCAGGAGGAGGACTCTTTAGAAGTAGAGACACTACATACTGATATACACCTGAACATCAGCAGGAGAGGACTCTTTAAAGTAGAGACACTACATACTGATATACACCCTGAACATCAGCAGGAGAGGACTCTTTAAAGTAGAGACACTACATACTGATATACACCTGAACATCAGCAGGAGAGGACTCTTTAAAGTAGAGACACTACATACTGATATACACCTGAACATCAGCAGGAGAGGACTCTTTAAAGTAGAGACACTACATACTGATATACACCTGAACATCAGCAGGAGAGGACTCTTTAAAGTAGAGACACTACATACTGATATACACCTGAACATCAGCAGGAGAGGACTCTTTAAAGTAGAGACACTCATACTGATATACACCTGAAATCAGCAGGAGAGGACTCTTTAAAGTAGAGACACTACATACTGATATACACCTGAACATCAGCAGGAGAGGACTCTTTAAAGTAGAGACCTACATACTGATATACACCTGAACATCAGCAGGAGAGGACTCTTTAAAGTAGAGACACTACATACATGGATATACACCTGAAACAATCAGCAGGGAGAGGACTCTTTAAAGGTCAGAGACAAACTACATAACTGATATACACCTGAACATCAGCAGGAGAGGACTCTTTAAATGTAGAGACACTACATACTGATATACACCTCTGAACATCAGCAGGAGAGGACCTCTTTAAAGTAGAGACACTACATACTGATATACACCTGAACAATCAGCAAGGAAGAGGACCTCTTTAAAGTAGAGACAACTAAACATCACTGATATACACCTGGAACATCAGCAGGAGAGGACTCTTTAAAGTAGAGACACTACATACGTGATATACACCTGAACTCAGCAGGAGAGGACTCTTTAAAGTAGAGACACTACATACTGATATACACCTGAACATCAGCAAGGAAGAGGACTCTTTAAAGTAGAGACCTACAATACTGTATACACCTGAACATCAGCAGGAGAGGAATCTTTAAACGTAGAGAACACACATACTGATATACACCGGAACATCAGCAGGAGGAGGACTTCTTTAAAAGTAGAAGACACTACACACTGATATACACCTGAACATCAGCAGGAGAGGACTCTTTAAAGTAGAGACACTTCACACTGATATACACCTGAACATCAGCAGGAGAGGACTCTTTAAAGTAGAGACACTACACACTGATATACACCTGAACATCAGCAGGAGAGGACTCTTTAAAGTAGAGACACTACATACTGATATACACCTGAACATCAGCAGGAGAGGACTCTTTAAAGTAGAGACACATACATACTGATATACACCTGAACATCAGCAGGAGAGGACTCTTTAAAGTAGAGACACTACATACTGATATACACCTGAACATCAGCAGGAGAGGACTCTTTAAAGTAGAGACACTACATACTGATATACACCTGAACATCAGCAGGAGAGGACTCTTTAAAGTAGAGACACTACATACTGATATACACCTGAACATCAGCAGGAGAGGACTCTTTAAAGTAGAGACACTACATACTGATATACACCTGAACCTCATCAGGAGAGGACTCTTTAAAGTAGAGACACTACATACTGATATACACCTGAACATCAGCAGGAGAGGACTCTTTAAAGTAGAGACACTACACACTGATATACACCTGAACATCAGCAGGAGAGGACTCTTTAAAGTAGAGACACTACACTGATATACACCTGAACATCAGCAGGAGAGGACTCTTTAAAGTAGAGACACTACACACTGATATACACCTGAACATCAGCAGGAGAGGACTCTTTAAAGTAGAGACACTACATACTGATATACACCTGAACATCAGCAGGAGAGGACTCTTTAAAGTAGAGGACACTACATACTGATATACACCCTGAACATCAGCAGGAGAGGACTCTTAAAGTAGAGACACTACATACTGATATACACCTGAACATCAGCAGGAGAGGACTCTTTAAAGTAGAGACACTACATACTGATATACACCTGAACATCAGCAGGAGAGGACTCTTTAAAAGTAGAGACACTACATACTGATATACACCTGAACATCAGCAGGAGAGGACTCTTTAAAGTAGAGACAGTACACACTGATATACACCTGAACATCAGCAGGAGAGGACTCTTTAAAGTAGAGACACTACATACTGATATACACCTGACATCAGCAAGGAGAGGACTCTTAAAGTAGAGACACTACATACTGATATACACCTGAACATCAGCAGAGAGGACTCTTTAAAGTAGAGACACTACATACTGATATACACCTGAACATCAGCAGGAGAGGACTCTTTAAAGTAGAGACCTACATACTGATATACACATGAACAGCAGGAGAGGACTCTTTAAAGTAGAGACACTACATACTGATATACACCTGAACATCAGCAGGAGAGGACTCTTTAAAGTAGAGACACTACATACTGATATACACCTGAACATCAGCAGGAGAGGACTCTTTAAAGTAGAGACACTACATACTGATATACACCTGAACATCAGCAGGAGAGGACTCTTTAAAGTAGAGACACTACATACTGATATACACCTGAACATCATCAGGAGAGGACTCTTTAAAGTAGAGACACTACATACTGATATACACCTGAACATCAGCAGGAGAGGACTCTTTAAAGTAGAGACACTACACTGATATACACCTGAACATCAGCAGGAGAGGACTCTTTAAAGTAGAGACACTACATACTGATATACACCTGAACATCAGCAGGAGAGGACTCTTTAAGTAGAGACACTACATACTGATATACACCTGAACATCAGCAGGAGAGGACTCTTTAAAGTAGAGACACTACATACTGATATACACCTGAACATCAGCAGGAGAGGACTCTTTAAAGTAGAGACACTACATACTGATTACACCTGAACATCAGCAGGAGAGGACTCTTTAAAGTAGAGAAACTACATAACTGATATACAGCTGAACATCAGCAGGAGAGGACTCTTTAAAGTAGAGACACTACACACTGATAACACCTGAACATCAGCAGGAGAGGACTCTTTAAAGTAGAGACACTACATACTGATATACACCTGAACATCAGCAGGAGAGGACTCTTTAAAGTAGAGACACTACATACTGATATACACCTGAAATCAGCAGGAGAGGACTCTTTAAAGTAGAGAACTACACTGATACACCTGAACATCAGCAGGAGAGGACTCTTTAAAGTAGAGACACTACATACTGATATACACCTGAACATCAGCAGGAGAGGACTCTTTAAAGTAGAGACACTACATACTGATATACACCTGAACATCAGCAGGAGAGGACTCTTTAAAGTAGAGACACTACATACTGATATACACCTGAACATCAGCAGGAGAGGACTCTTTAAAGTAGAGACACTACATACTGATACACCTGAACATCAGCAGGAGAGGACTCTTTAAAGTAGAGACACTACATACTGATATACACCTGAACATCAGCAGGAGAGACTCTTTAAAGTAGAGACAGTACATACTGATATACACCTGAACATCAGCAGGAGAGGACTCTTTAAAGTAGAGACACTACATATGATATACACCTGAACATCAGCAGGAGAGGACTCTTTAAAGTAGAGACACTACATACTGATATACACCTGAACATCAGCAGGAGAGGACTCTTTAAAGTAAGACACTACCACTGATATACACCCTGAACATCAGCAGGAGAGGACTCTTTAAAGTAGAGACACTACATACTGATATACACCTGAACATCAGCAGGAGAGGACTCTTTAAAGTAGAGACACTACATACTGATATACACCTGAACATCAGCAGGAGAGGACTCTTTAAAGTAGAGACACTACATACTGATATACACCTGAACATCAGCAGGAGGCTCTTTAAAGTAGAGACACTACATACTGATATACACCTGAACATCAGCAGGAGAGGACTCTTTAAAGTAGAGACACTACATACTGATATACCACCTGAACATCAGCAGGAGAGGACTCTTTAAAGTAGAGACAGACACATACTGATATACCCTGAACATCAGCAGGAGAGGACTCTTTAAAGTAGAGACACTACTACTGATATACAGCTGAACATCAGCAGGAGAGGACTCTTAAAGTAGAGACACTACACACTGATATACACCTGAACATCAGCAGGAGAGGACTCTTTAAAGTAGAGACACTACATACTGATATACACCTGAACATCAGCAGGAGAGGACTCTTTAAGGTAGAGACACTACATACTGATATACACCTGAACATCAGCAGGAGAGGACTCTTTAAAGTAGAGACACTACACACTGATATACACCTGAACATCATCAGGAGAGGACTCTTTAAAGTAGAGACACTACTAATATTTGTATCATTTAATGTTATATTCTAATATTTTTCCCGTTTCTATTCTGCGTCAGAGTTTTACCTTTAACACGTGTGTCAGTCTGCCTTCGCTCGCGCGCTTTATGCTAATTATCTCCAGCACGAGCTGAGCGCGCGCCAGCGGCAGTTTCCAGCTGCGCTCGTGAGGCGACCGTTAGTTAGTCTCTCCTCCGGATCCGGGTTCCAAGCTCATCCAGGTCTCAGTCTCCCGGTCCTTCTCCGGATCTCGGCTCTTCTGTTTCCCGCTGACAGCTGCTGGAGCTCCGGTTAAGACCCTCCGGACCCGGTTCTGACCCTCTGGACCCGGTTTTCCTTCCTCTGTTCTCCTCGGTTCTCCTCCCCGCTTCTCTCACTCGTTTCCCCGGGGCTCAGATGCTGCTCCCGGTCCTGAGTCGCTCCTCTGGGCTGCCGGACTCCTCTGCTGGAGAGCCGAGACTCAAGGTACCTGCAGGAGGAATACTTTAATATAACTAGAAGTACTCAGATCTTGTACTGAGTAAAAGTAGAAGTACTCAGGTCAGGTACTTCAGTAAAAGTAGACTCGGTCAGGTACTTGAGTAAAAGTAGACTCAGGGTCAGGTACTTGAGTAAAAGTAGAAGTACTCAGAGCTGGTACTTGAGTAAAAGTAGACTCAGGTCAGGTTACTTGAGTAAAGTAGAAGTAGGCGGCCTTACTCAGAGCTGGTAACTTGAGTAAAAGTAGAAGTACTCAGGTCAGGTACTTGAGTAAAAGTAGAAGTACTCAGGTCAGGTACTTGAGTAAAAGTAGAAGTACTCAGAGCTGGTACTTGAGTAAAAGTAGAAGTACTCAGAGGTGGTACTTGAGTAAAAGTAGAAGTACTCAGGGTCTTGTACTTGAGTAAAAGTAGAAGTACTCAGAGCTGGTACTTGAGTAAAAGTAGAAGTACTCAGAGCTGGTACTTGAGTAAAAGTAGAAGTACTCAGAGTGTATGTGATGCCACACAACTAATACTTTACTATATATCTGTATTCATATTATTTCCACTTGTTGTCATGTTAGGGTTGAGGACTCGTTTCTGCAGTATAATGTTATGAAATGTTAATAGATAATGAGTACCTGTGTGTAAACCCTGTATTGCCCAGTGAGCCGTGTTAGGGGTTTTAGATGATAGGTAGGTAGGTAGATAGATAGATAGATAGATAGATAGATAGATAGATAGATAGATAGATAGATAAGAAGTACTTTATTGATCCCACTGTGGGAAATGCTTGCGTTGCAGCAGCATAAAAAGACAAGGCAATGTGCATCAAATAAATTAAGACACTAGAAATAAACAATCCAAAATATTTCTGAAATATTTCTGAAATAGCATTAAAAAGTTAAAGAATATACATGTGGAAATACAAATGTACAGTAACAAAACATAAAGCAGGATATTATATATACATTCATTAATTGTGGAAGAAAGTTTGGGACTCATCCTGCAGTATCTCTGTTATGAAATGTTAAAGGTCTCATTACTCAAATGTGGGCGGGCTTTAGACCCACGGGCCAATCAGAAAGGTGCTGTCAGAAACAATGAGACGTGTTCTGGAAGTAATATGGTCTGTGTTTACATTAGCATGCTAACACTCAGAGCTAACCTGTACTGAGAGAGCCATGTGTGAAGAAGCAGGAAATGAAAAGGAAGTCACCTTGTGGTAAACCTAGAGAGAGAAAGAGTTTGAGCTCCATACTGTTTCAGAGAGAATCCTTCATGTGGTTTGGAACATGATATGGAGTTTCATCACGGCAGCATTTAGCTGAGTTTCTGCTGGGAGAGTTCTCCTGATGAGATCTACTCTCTCTCTGAAGCTACTGACCCAGAGTCAGCTCTTTAGTAACAGCTGGGAGAGAGGGGGGGGGGGGCTACAAGGATCTGTTTGGGGTTTGGAGCAGGACACTTCAGAGACATGTCCTTAGTAACAGCTGGGAGAGAGAGGGGGGGGGGGGGGGGGGGGGGGGGGGGGCCTACAAGGATCTGTTTGGGGTCTGGAGCAGGACACTTCAGAGACATGTCTTTAGTAACAGCTGGAAGAGAGGGGGGGGGGGCTACAAGGATCTGTTTGGGGTTTGGAGCAGGACACTTCAGAGACATGTCCTTAGTAACAGCTGGAAGAGAGGGGGGGGGGGGGGCTACAAGAATCTGTTTGGGGTCTGGAGCAGGACACTTCAGAGACATGTCCTTAGTAACAGCTGGAAGAGAGGGGGGGGGGGGGGGGGGCTACAAGGATCTGTTTGGGGTCTGGAGCACTTCAGAGACATGTCCTTATATATCTGTTTATATCTGAGACCTCTAATATATGCCTAAAAATAGCATGATAGGAGACCTTTAAGATAGATAATGAAGGCTTGTGTGTACCCCCCCCCCCCTCAGTGGTGGACGTGCTGGCTCTGCAGGACTCGAAGCAGAGCGTGTCGGCGGTGGAGAGGCTGTCGTCCGCTCTGAGCACGCTCCATGACCTCTACGTGCTCTCCACGCTGCGCCTGCCCTCCAAGCTGGGCGGCGTGCTGCTGGGCGTCTACAGCCGCACGGACAACAGGAAGTACCTGGAGGTGGCCGTCATGGGCAAGATCAATAAAGGTTAGGGCTTCAATACTAACAATACATGACACTATATACAGAGGGGGGAAGACGTGGAGTACACATACGTCCTTCCTGTCCTGAAGTACATTTCAAAGCCCATACTTCTTTACTATTACTTGAGTAAAGAAGTTTAGTCAGTACTTATACTTTCAGATTTACAGTAACAAAATATAAAGCAAGATATTATATATACATAATTATAAAACAGACAAGTCAAATCAAGCAATCTGATTGGTTCTTTAGCCGTGATATACTGAGCGTATACCACGGGTACTTTTCACAACAAGTCAGTATCCCTCCGCGTCTGAGAAAAGCAACAACCGTTACAGCTGTGACATTACGTCCGTTAGGAAACTAACTAACTAACAAAGCTCAAGATGGAAACATGTAAGGGATAATGTGCAGCAAGGACGTATTGACCGTTGTTAAGGACGCTCACATCTGCAGAAAGAAGTCCGGTCGATTTAACTGTATACAGTTGGGCTGGGACAAGAAAACAGCGGAGAAGTAACGGGGCAGAAACCCTCCTTTTTACGCAGCCAGACATAGACATGAAACGGCGACACATATTCAGTGTGCAGTTCCTTTGGCATTAGGACAGGGGTATCTAGATACTTTCCAAGGTCTGACATCATGAAGTGTGCTACTTTTAAAGCAAGCAGCGATGTTTTCAAATCTGTAATCAAAAAGGTCCTCAAAAACGCTATCGAAGCAGTTCCTGCCGTTGCTACGTAGATCAAACAGTAACAACGGACTATTTTTGATCTGCCTGTCGGGTGTTCTTTTACCCATAATGACCGCCTCGCTGCACATTGTCCCTTACTTAACTTGGACCTCCGGGGGGGGTCTCACTATGG
>NW_022988129.1:0-34986 GCF_902827165.1 Trematomus bernacchii
AACTCCATTAGTCTCATTATTTTTAAGTTTCTTTCCTGGGAGCGAGAAGATCACGATTCATCAATAGATTTTTCATTTATTCTTTATATATAAAATCTCGCCTAGGGCAGCAAATAGTCTAGAACCGGCACTGGTGCTAAGCCTCAAGAGCCTTTCTTGTGCTGGCAGACACATAGAAACAAATTGGTGGGGCGCACTTCGCACGCGCACACACTAAAATATTCCCCACGCTCCACGCTCACATTATGCTGGGCCCATGTGTGACTCCATAGGGGGGAAACACTGCATGTCCTTAACGTAACTTCCTGTTTTATATACGACCATCTTTGGAGGGATATGCTACAGTTTATATTAAAAGAAAAAGACTTGGCATGCGTGTATTGATACAATATCGCCACACTATCGCGATACTATGCTGTATCTATTATTTCCCCCACCCCTAATATCTGCTAATGCTAAACACAACCAGCTCACCAGGTTATCACTATTATTAATAAACATCTTAATAATACATAAACATGACCAAGTAGTGAATAATGTTTTAGACGATATATTTAGTTTTTAGTTAGTATTTATCTATATTTGTGCCATTTAAAACCATGTTATGCCACAGATACAATGATACTATGATTGCATATTGAAATATCCTTAATATATCAGGTTGTATGAAAACTGAATCCTCTTCAGGTCAGTTTACAGCAGAAACTCTTACTTTGTGTCTGAGGGTCCAGGTTCATCTCTGAAGTTTAGAGGTTGCCCTTTAGACCGGTCACTCTTCAGAGACAGACCGCTGGAGACTGAAGGTGTGTCCTCTTCCTCATCTTTGAAATCACTCATCTTCTCCAGTCTGAGAGAGAGAGAGACACACACACACACACACACACACACACACACACACACACACACACACACCACACACACACACACACACACACACACACACACACACACACACAACACACACACACACACACACACACACACACACACACACACACACAATAATAACACGCTTTTTCCAATCCAAACCAGCATAGTAATAAACTTAGTTGGTCAGACTTCAGACAGGCCGCTCTCCATTTTGACTGCGTCTGTCACATGTTATGTAACTCAGATGGATCAGCAAACAGTGACTTTAAAAGAGTTTGCAGAAGTCTCATTGGGACTCTAGGAGGCTGATTTTTAACATACAGGGTTATGTTATCAGTCTAACAGAGTGAATAATGAATCTGTTAGAAGCAGATATTTGGTGTTTACACTCACCCCGTTGTTCTCCTTCTGCTCCGGCGAGCTGTAAAATGGCGTCTGGCTGTCTGACTACTTACTTTCACTTTCAACTTCCCTCCTTGTCTGCAGCTCCTCCCTTTGTTCTATAACCAGCCTTATCAGCCAGTTCACATCCAGGGACTCTGTTCAGTGAGATAGAAATAGAGCTAAAAACAGCTCAACAAAGTTATTGAAAACATGAATACCACAGTGTGGAAATAACCCAGTAAACATCCTGCATTCAAAACCTCACTGAAGTTAAAGTGTTGTAGGTATTTAAGTACTCTATTGTTAACTGTGCAGTTCAATTGTTCCCTATTATATATATATACATTTGTTTCTGGATTATTAACCCCTGCTGCATTTATTGCATATAGTACTGTATTCTCCCCGAATATGAATGGACTTTTTTGTTATTGGCACCAAAACATATTTCTTTCATTGATTTATGATTTCAAAGTTCTAGCCCAGCATTGAACAAATAAACATCAAATAAAAAGTGAACCATTGATGCCTGAGCTGGACCGATGTTATCCTCACCATTTTGTTTATCTTCCTGCACATGATAAACTCATACTCTATATGTTTTCATTTCACTGTGAATTGAGTTTGTCCTTAGCAGTCTCTTCCTCCACCGTCACTACATATATATACATTACCTTTAGTCTGTGTTTTCAGTTCTTTCATCATTAGTTTTAGCTAACAAGTACCAGATCTGAGTACTTCTACTTTTACTCAAAGTACCAGATCTGAGTACTTCTACTTTCACTAAATTACAAGATCTGAGTACTTCTACTTTACTCAAGTACAAGATCTGAGTACTTCTACTTTCACTAAAGTACAAGATCTGAGTACTTCTACTTTTACTGAAGTATCCGATCTGAGTACTTCTACTTTTACTCAAGTACAATAATTGAGTACTTCTACTTTTACTCAAGTACAGTACAAGATCTGAGTACTTCTACTTTTACTCAAGTACAAGATCTGAGTACTCAAGTACAAGTGTAACAGTTGTGAATATGCAGTGGTGTTTATGTGTAAATCATTTAGTATAATCACACACATTCTGTGTTTTATATTGAATAATTCTGTATTCTTAATTTATTGATGTTCAATACCTGACAAGGTCGGAGATCAGTGGGCGGGAACCTCTGAAATGTAGTCCCTGTACTCAGAAGATTATTTTTGTGTGGACTTCCCCCTTCATATTGTGTCCCTCACGTTTCCTCTTGCCTTGTTGTAAATGTTCCACGTGAGAGGAGTCACTGTGAGGGATAACAAATGTAATACTGATTTGTTGTATTCTGTCAGATTGTCAGTGATTAAACGGATATCGTCTAAACCAGTGGTCGCCAACCAGTCGATCGCGATCGACCGGGGACCGTTAACAAAAAAAGTAACAAAATAAATAAAAATAAAATAAAAATAATGATGTTTGAAAAATAAGTTTTTAGATGTAAACCTATCATCCACCACCCCGTTTGCACGTGCCACTTGATTGACGTATATTTTAGACACCTCAATAATATAATACAGTAACCTACGTACTTACGTGAACCTCATCATGACACAAGAGAGGACGGCAGGACTGCAATTTCCCGTGTTAAGTGAATGCAACAGAGGCATGACACCAGACCAATCAGAGAGTTGCATGGAAATACAGGTGTGCTTGTGTCATTCAAGCTCGGCTCTGTGTGTGTGTGGCAATAGTGCATTAATGGCGCATTTCCATTGCAGCGCGTAGCTCGCTTTAAGCGTGCCGTGTCGTGCCGTCCCCTTTTTTGGTTGTGCTTCCACTAGGCCTCGTTCTGGCGCGGCACGGCGCGGGGCCACTTTTTCCCCTCTTTTCTGGCCCTAGAAAATTGTGGTTCTATCGGGGCCAACAAACAGGGCTGAGTCGGGCTGAGTATGCTAAACTAGAGAGAGGAGCGCTGGCAAGAGGGCTAGAACTACAACAAGATGGACATATTTGACCGTGATTTAATTGTAATACACGTTTCAAAATGATGCCGAAGTAACAACATACTGATACCGGTTAGTAAAAACCATGAATTAATGCTTTGTCAAGTCTGCAGACAGACGGCAGGCGAAAAACCTTTTAAAATTCGTGTTTTTCTAGATGGAGATTGGCTAAGCTAACGCAGTATATGCCCCGACCGTCCACACTCACAACAACGGCCTATACAGACGTAAATAAAGCAGCGACTGTATTCACCATGACACAGGCAGTCTGTGGTGTGTACTTGTTTAACTTTTGTCGAGTTTCTGAACATATATAAGGAGCTGTGAGCTCTGAGTGCTCACAGCTAACGGCTGTGTTGTGTTTCTGGATTTCTCATTGAAGATGACGTCACGGCTCCGCCTACACTGCGTTACTATAGTAACTACCCCAGTTCCTAAACTGTAATGGAAGCGCAGCATGAAGTGAGTCGGCCCTGTTAAGGCCCAACGCGGCCAAGCCGTACCGAGCCGTACCGAGTGTGGCCGAGGCCGACCGTGTAGTGGAAATGCGCCATTAGTGTGAGAGAGAGGGAGAGAGAGAGAGGGACCGGTGCCAGCGGGGACTGTGATGTTAGCATCTGGTTAGCTAGCTGCGCTAACGGACATAAGGAGCTGTTTCCACAACAAGCTGGAGGAGAGTGCTCTCCTCTCAGACTGAGAGACTCAGGTGAGCTAAAGGACTCTCTGAGTGTTTAGATATAGTTCACTTTAGTCTAAGTTATCTTAGTGGGTCTCAAACAGTTTTGTCACAAATTATTCAAAAGATTATTTCCGCGGCACACCGCGGTATTATAGTTATACAAACAATAAGAGAAAAAATGAAAAACAGGTATGAAATACTATATGGCAGTAAAACAAGAATACAGTTTAAAAGGGGAGTGATTTGTAAAATATCCATAAAGAAAAAGAAAATCTGTTTACAGTTCTGTTTCATATGGGTGCTGAGAGAGGTATCCATAGATCTCTTCATGTTGCTCTCAAAGTGCACCAGATTGATGCTTTTAACTTCAATATTTAAAAATATATATTCCTGGGGGAGCATCCCCCCGGACCCCCCAGAGGAGGTCAGGTCCGCCCCCCACTCATAAAAAAGAGCACTTTACCCCTGCCTATATGCCGTGAGCTGATTATCGAGCCTTCATTGTAACAGTAATTCAGATGCAGCCTATATAAAAGGCCTCAAATTGGAAGCACTGTCTGGGCCGTCTTTTTCACTCAATTCTGCAATAGGTAGATCTCGCCTTTCACCTAGGCCGAGGTCGGTGATCTTGGGCTTAAAAAGGTTGGTGACCACTGGTCTAAACTGTATGCTGGCTCGGGTCTCATCCATGAACAACGCAAAACACAATGCAGAGACCGCTTAACGACACCGGTTACACAAGATCTGAGTACTTCTACGTTTACTCAAGTACAAGATCTGAGTACTTATACTTTACTCAAGTACGAGATCTGAGTACTTCTTCCACCTCTGTTCATTGCTCAGGTGGAAATCACAGAAAAGACTTGAGGAGAAAACAGAGCTTGGACTACCATCTAGTGGACAAACAGAAAACTACACCCACACACTTAGAGCCCAACAGCAGACTGTGAACTATTGGAAATGGTCTGTGTTTCTGACAGACGTGGAAAATACATATAAAAGTACACACACACACAAATACCTGTACTTTCTACTTCTTACATTTTCAAAACAGGCTGGTTACTTTAGATTGAATCTGTGTTTGGTGGCGTGATCATCGTGATTTGCATGTCAGAGTTTTTTCAGACAGGATTTCATTCATTAGTTCATTTATTTTATGAGTTTGATGTTAGTTTCAATCTGCGATGAAGAAGGAGGTGCTACATGAACAGAGCTCAGGGACAAAGTGTGAGAATTTACCGTATGCATTTTTTTATTTACTTATATTACATTTTTATGGATTATTTATTATTATAATTGTATTGTTTTATCCATAACTCTATACATGTCCATAACAAAGATTATTATTAATTTATTATTTGTATTACATTTTTATGGATTCTTTATACATGGACACAGACCCCTGTCACCCGTCAATAAACTGAATCCCCTCTCTGCTCAGCTGCTCATGCATTTCATTTTAAAGACATCACAGAATCAGAATCAGAAAACCTTTATTCGTCCCAGAGGGGAAATGTACTTTTGTTCCAGCAGAAAGAGCCAAAGACAGCTTAACGTTAACTAAGAAGCATACAAACAAATATTAAAGACATTTTTTTTCTTTTTAAATGGCAGAATTTACAAAATACACATCCTGTAGCAGTTCTGAAGACAACACATCTTAAAGGTTTCAACAATATCTGATCACATTTCATAAAGACTACATGCACACAAAGCTTTAGCACAGTTTCAATGACACCAGGCAGAGCTCCTTTAGAAGAGATAGAAATCAACGGAAACATGTGATTGGATATTAAAGGTCTCCTATTATGCAATTTTTAGGCATATATTATGGGTCTCAGATAAATACAAATATATAAAAAACATGTCTATTAGGGGTGGGGGAAATAATCGATACAGCATAGTATCGCGATACTTTGCGTGGCGATATTGTATCGATACACGGATGCCAAGTATCGATATTTTATTATATAAACTGTTACATATCCCTCCGAAAGATGGTCGTATATAAAACAGGAAGTTAAGACATGTATACAATTGCAATGAAAGTGACAAAAACTATACAAATATAGTGTATATATAGTAGATGATTTAGTGAATATAGTGTAATGATGTAGTGTATATATAGTAGATGATTTAGTGAATATAGTGTAATGATGTAGTGTATATAGAGTAATGATGTAGAGCAGGGGTTTTCAAAGTGTGGGAAGGTGAGCCTCCCCTCAGAGAACATAAGAACAGCCGCGCCCCCCCCCCTCCCAATTATTATTGCTATTATTATTATTATCATTGTTGTTGTTGCTATAATGCAGGGGTATTCAATTGCATTTCAAAGAGGTCCAGTAAGATAAAATGAAGACTGTTTCTCTCTCCTTGTCTCGTCTCTGTGTGTGTGTTTGAATCTATCGTGCTGACTCACTGACTGCACCGATTTGATTGGCTGAGTAGCGTCACCTCCTTAAAACATTAAACAATAACTTTTTAAAACCTTTTTATCTTTATGTTTTAAACATATTGTATACAACTCCCCCACTACTTGGACTATTCCTTGCACCCCTCTAGAATAAGCCCAAATGGTCTCAACCATATTGCATCAGTAATAACGTGCACTTTGTTGTTATCGTTATAACAAGATCGCAAGGACAGTGGTAGCGATCGGACAATTGAGTGTTGTTCAGTTTGTGTGTTGTGGAACATGCGTGTCCGTGCATGAAAATATACCACACACCCAATTACAATAGCATGTTCAATTCACTACCCTGGAAGTTAATAAAGTTGTTAATGTTGGAACAGCCTGTGGACAGCCGTTCTTCCTTGCATGTCAGTCGCCGACACCTTCTTACAGAGGACAGGCAAATCTAGCTGCAGCACGACCCGTATATTTTCGCACGCCGTGTTCTCAACACATTTTTAAAACATTTTTAACATTTTCAACATCGTGGATAAATCCTTATATGCTCCCGGCAACACACTGAACGTCAATTTTGCCTCCTTATTACACTCATCCCTACTTTAGTGGGAACAATGAGTCTGCGTCTTTGATGCACACAGGAATAAACGCAGATCATACTCTGCACTTGATTTTGATCAAAGTCCATGCGGAAAACCCGCACTCACACAGGTAGGTGGAGATGAAGGGAATGAGCACTTTTACAGCCTTTTTGGCGAAGTGGGGGAACTCGGTCTCCACAGACAGCCAAAAGTGGGCAAGTGTCACTTTTCTCATCTTTTCTCGTTATTTTTTTTCTCACGCTGCGCCTCCCCTGAAGCTCTCTGGCGCCCCCCAGGGGAGGCGCGCCTCACACTTTGAAAACCGCTGATGTAGAGTATATAGAGTGATGATGTAGAGTATATAGAGTGATGATGTAGTGTATATAGTGTAATGATGTAGAGTATATAGAGTAATGATGTAGAGTATATAGAGTAATGATGTAGAGTATATAGAGTGATGATGTAGTGTATATAGAGTGATGATGTAGAGCAGTGGTTCTTAACTGGTGGGTCGCGACCCAAAAGTGGGTCGCGGACCCGTTTCGAGTGGGTCGCGGATGTGTGAGTGAAGAAAAAAATGTTGAAAAAAAGAAATTTGAATTTTTTTTTTTTTTTTTTTGGGGAAAAACTCAAACTTTTATTTTGAAGGCCCGATTTTCTTCTCAGAGTGTACCAGAATGCGTAGTTTATGTTAGTATTTCTAAAAATCTCCTGGGGGAGAATCCCCCGACCCCCCTGCTGGGGTTGGGTTTCAGCATGTGTGCCTTTTTATATAGTTCAGCTTTGATTCCATCATCTCATTAAACCTTTTTTAAAAGCATACTTTAGTTCTGTGAAGGGATATAAGGGATATATGCACTGTACTTCACTTTTATTAATATTGTATGCTCAAAAGCGTATATATTACAGCACGATATTTTGTTGAATAGATTTGAGTGCTTCAAAATGTTGGGTCGCGATGTATTGACCAAGTAAAAAGTGGGTCCCGAGGCCTGACCAGTTGAGAACCACTGATGTAGAGTATATCGAGTAATGATGTAGAGTATATAGAGTGATGATGTAGACAGTGTTCGAATTACCCATTTGCTTTCGGGGGAGCCCTATTTTTCAGTGCACATCCTGCTACTAAATATGTCACACTCACACGCACGCTCTGTTGACTGGCGCAGCAGCGCGGATTCGATCAATTGCTATAAAATCACTCTGCTACTACTACAGACGGTGTCACTACAGACGGTGTCACTACGCCGGCGGCTGTGGCCGTTGTTGAAGCCTCTTCAGGCTCCGCATCGGCAGGCCTCTCCCTCGGTGTGAGGCTGTCAAACTCGACCCTAATGCCGCTTACAGCCGGACAACTAAAAGTTGTTCCGTTCACGTTGTCATTTTTAGACTCCTTCGCTTCTTTGCTTGTGAATCCAAAAGCTGGCTGTTTTCGTTTTGCCATATTTTTTATTACAAAGCCAGAGTTAAAAAAATATGAATATGAACATTTCAAATACCGCGCCGGCATCGCCACCGTAACCATAGCAACGTAAGTAGCGTAAAGAGTAAAGTTTGCAGCGCCGCCACGTACAGATGGCAACACCCCAGAAATATTCACAAATATAAAACAAATATTCAGAAACTGTAATGAACAATGACTATTATTTATTTCAAGAACTGTTATTTACAGAAACTCAACATTTCTAATCTGTGTGACACAAATATGCACGATTGTTTTGGGCTCCCCCTATTTATCTCAAAGTCGGCCTTCAGGGGAGCTCCCTCCCTCTTCGGGGGAGCCAAGCTCCCCTTGGCTCCCCCCCATGATGTAGAGTATATAGAGTAATGATGTAGAGTATATAGAGTAATGATGTAGAGTATATAGAGTATATAGAGTGATTAGTAGAGTATATAGAGTGATGATGTAGAGTATATAGAGTGATGATGTAGAGTATATAGTGATGCTGTCGTTATCTCGCGTGCTGCTGTGCGTTCTCGCGTGCTGCTGTACGTGTCCTATCGCGTCTGATGTGAGTCTCTCGAGGCTGCTGGTCGACGTCTTCGTGTACTGCCGTATGGATCTCGCGCGTGCTTGCTGTCGCGTATCTCGCGGCTGCTGTCGTGTCTCTAGCGTCCTGCTGTCGCGTCTCTCGCGTGCTGCTTTCGCGTCTCTCGCGTCCTGCTGTCGCGTCTTCGCGTGCTGCTTCGCGTCTCTCGTGTCCTGCTGTCGTGTCTCTCGCGGTGCTGCTGTCGTGTCTCTCGCGTGCTTCTGTCGTGTCTCATCGCGTCCTGCTGTCGCGTCTCTCGCGTGCTTGCTGTCGCGTCTCTCGTGTCCTGCTGTCGTGTCTCTCGTGCCCTTCTGTCGCGTATACTCGTGCTGCTGTCGACTGCTCTCGCTACAGGGAATGCTCTGGTTTTTTGGACAAAATTAACATGGGATCACTCCTGTCACCGGACGTACTTCGTCTCACTGGAATAGTAACGGTCATAGTGAATATAAAATCGTCCCCATGTATCCGGCCAATGACGGGAGAGTTTGAAAGAGACAAAACACTGTTCCATACATTTAAAAACACTTACAATTAAAACAATGTTTTACCTGCCAACAAGCAGCAGTGTGCTGTCATTTCAAACATGTTACCCCACTGTTTAACACAGTTTTACCTGTGTTTTGAAGACTCTTTCCTGGGTCAATGTGTCCTCTTTCTCCCCCCCTGGGTGTGTGTGAGACAAGTCAAGTGAGTCAGCCTGCCAACAAGCAGCAGTGTGCTGTCATTTTAAACATGTTACCCCACTGTTTAACACAGTTTTACCTGTGTTTTGAAGACTCTTTCCTGGGTCATTCTGTGCTCCAATGTGTCCTCTTTCTCCCCCCCTGGGTGTGTGTGAGACAAGTCAAGTGAGTCAGGCTGCCAACAAGCAGCAGTGTGCTGTCATTTCAAACATGTTACCCCACTGTTTAACACACTTTTACCTGTGTTTTGAAGACTCTTTCCTGGGTCAATGTGTCCTCTTTCTCCCCCCCTGGGTGTGTGTGAGACAAGTCAAGTGAGTCAGGCTGCCAACAAGCAGCAGTGTGCTGTCATTTCAAACATGTTACCCCACTGTTTAACACAGTTTTACCTGTGTTTTGAAGACTCTTTCCTGGGTCAATGTGTCCTCTTTCTCCCCCCCTGGGTGTGTGTGAGACAAGTCAAGTGAGTCAGGCCTGCCAACAAGCAGCAGTGTGCTGTCATTTCAAACATGTTACCCCACTGTTTAACACAGTTTTACCTGTGTTTTGAAGACTCTTTCCTGGGTCAATGTGTCCTCTTTCTCCCCCCCTGGGTGTGTGTGAGACAAGTCAAGTGAGTCAGGCTGCCAACAAGCAGCAGTGTGCTGTCATTTCAAACATGTTACCCCACTGTTTAACACAGTTTTACCTGTGTTTTGAAGACTCTTTCCTGGGTCAATGTGTCCTCTTTCTCCCCCCCTGGGTGTGTGTGAGACAAGTCAAGTGAGTCAGGCCTGCCAACAAGCAGCAGTGTGCTGTCATTTCAAACATGTTACCCCACTGTTTAACACACTTTTACCTGTGTTTTGAAGACTCTTTCCTGGGTCAATGTGTCCTCTTTCTCCCCCCCTGGGTGTGTGTGAGACAAGTCAAGTGAGTCAGCCTGCCAACAAGCAGCAGTGTGCTGTCATTTCAAACATGTTACCCCACTGTTTAACACACTTTTACCTGTGTTTTGAAGACTCTTTCCTGGGTCATTCTGTGCTCCAATGTGTCCTCTTTCTCCCCCCCTGGGTGTGTGTGAGACAAGTCAAGTGAGTCAGCCTGCCAACAAGCAGCAGTGTGCTGTCATTTCAAACATGTTACCCCACTGTTTAACACACTTTTACCTGTGTTTTGAAGACTCTTTCCTGGGTCAATGTGTCCTCTTTCTCCCCCCCTGGGTGTGTGTGAGACAAGTCAAGTGAGTCAGGCTGCCAACAAGCAGCAGTGTGCTGTCATTTCAAACATGTTACCCCACTGTTTAACACACTTTTACCTGTGTTTTGAAGACTCTTTCCTGGGTCATTGTGTGCTCACCAGGGGCACGAGAATACCCTCCACAGAAGGGGTCGTGGTTCCGTGAAGAAGGCCGAATTTGGGTGCTCATAGGCAGCCTGCTGCAGAGTCATTTTCAGGCTCCTCTCCACAATTGTCCCCCTAAAATGATTTTAAATCATTATTTTTGCATTTAAATGCATTTATTCTATCATTTATATGGTTCCCCAACACAATGCACATAGTCTGGAGCTCACTGGGGTCCTGCATATAATTTAATCAGGCGTTTTAACACTTTTTCCCATGAAAATGATTTTTAATCACTATCATGGGGCTATGAAAATAAAATTCCGGGTAATGCAGAGCACAAGTGCACCTTTTACTATTTAAATGTATTTGTATTATATATATTTGGGCTAGAAAGGTGACCTCTCTGGGTGATTTAGTCAGTTTATGGAGCTTAGCCCACAAATCCTGGATGATCCAGGCCGAATTTGGGTGCTCATAGGCGGCCTGCCAGGCGCCCCCACCCGTGGAAAGCAAAAAAAATTGAAGAAAACGCTTAATTATAACTTAAAATAATCAAAAATGAAGTTTTGAAAAATTGTCAAAAAAATGACAGAGTGCCAACGGGAGAAGGGGCCAGACTATTGGCGCTTCGGGCCGATTTTTCCCCTTCTCCGATGGTTGGTACAACGGAGAAGGGGAAAAAGTCCCTGGGCTTCATTTCCACTTCTCTGTTAAAAAGATTCATCCATACTTTTCAAACTACCGTCTGCACGAAATCGGAAACCCAGTTTTTGGGTGCACTCAGAAAAATAACGGCTGTTGCAAATCATGGAAGAATGTATCCGCTCACCAAGCACTTTGAGTGGGCCTAATTTTGTGCCTCAAGGACCCCCCAGCCTGGTTCTCTCAATACTTAAAGTTTGACATGGAGGAATGCGAGGGCACTTTGCAGGTGACTCTACCCGATTATGAGACACTATTTTGGGGCGTATTTTTTACATTTCTCTGGTTCTCCAAATAGTTTAAGTTCGACATTTTGAGCCATGGAGGAATGCGAGGGCACTTTGCAGGTGACTCTACCCGATTTTGAGGCACTATTTTGGGGCGTATTTTTTACATTTCTCTGGTTCTCCAAATAGTTTAAGTTCGACATTTTGAGCCATGGAGGAATGCGAGGGCACTTTGCAGGTGACTCTACCCGATTTTGAGGCACTATTTTGGGGTATAATTTTTACATTTTGACCCCTTTGCCCGGTTATCACCAAAGTTGAGTTGGATGATTTCGACCATGGAGGAATGTCAGGGGAGTCCGCGGGGGACTCCTGCGGGGTCATGAGGCACTATTTTGGGGTACAATTTTTACATTTTGACCCCTTTTCCCGGTTCTCACCAAAGTTGAGTTGGATGATTTCGACCATGGAGGAATGTCAGGGGAGTCCGCGGGGGACTCCTGCGGGGTCATGAGGCACTATTTTCGGACACTTTTTTCCCATTTTCCCCCCTTTTGCCTGGTTCTTTTTATTTTTATTTTTTTCCCTGTTTTGGCCCGTTTGACCCGGTTCCTTCTCCCGGGGGCACTGCCCGGTCCCGGGTGCCCCCCCCAGGGCTCGCTTACAGCCGTTTCACCCCCCCACATTGACGGATTTTGACCCCTTTGCCCGGTTCTCACCAAAGTTGAGTGTGATGATTGCTGAGTCATGATGCACTATTTTGGGGTACATTTCCCCCATTATCAACACGGACTAGAGATGTCTCGGAGATGGCTCGGAGCCCACACCCTGGTTCTATGTAACCCTGGAGGAATGTCACATGAGTCGACAGGGGACTGCTGCTGGCTAATGAAGGACTATTTTGGGGTACATTTCCCCCATTATCAACACGGACTAGAGATGTCTCGGAGATGGCTTGGAGCCCACACCCTGGTTCTATGTAACCCTGGAGGAATGTCACATGAGTCGACAGGGGACTGCTGCTGGCTAATGAAGGACTATTTTGGGGTACATTTCCCCCATTATCAACACGGACTAGAGATGTCTCGGAGATGGCTTGGAGCCCACACCCTGGTTCTATGTAACCCTGGAGGAATGTCACATGAGTCGACAGGGGACTGCTGCTGGCTAATGAAGGACTATTTTGGGGTACATTTCCCCCATTATCAACACGGACTAGAGATGTCTCGGAGATGGCTCGGAGCCCACACCCTGGTTTTATGTAACCCTGGAGGAATGTCACATGAGTCGACAGGGGACTGCTGCTGGCTAATGAAGGACTATTTTGGGGTACATTTCCCCCATTATCAACACGGACTAGAGATGTCTCGGAGATGGCTCGGAGCCCACACCCTGGTTCTATGTAACCCTGGAGGAATGTCACATGAGTCGACAGGGGACTGCTGCTGGCTAATGAAGGACTATTTTGGGGTACATTTCCCCCATTATCAACACGGACTAGAGATGTCTCGGAGATGGCTCGGAGCCCACACCCTGGTTCTATGTAACCCTGGAGGAATGTCACATGAGTCGACAGGGGACTGCTGCTGGCTAATGAAGGACTATTTTGGGGTACATTTCCCCCATTATCAACACGGACTAGAGATGTCTCGGAGATGGCTCGGAGCCCACACCCTGGTTCTATGTAACCCTGTAGGAATGTCACATGAGTCGACAGGGGACTGCTGCTGGCTAATGAAGCACTATTTCCGGGTACTTTTTTTTCATTTTCACCCAAATTTCCCTGGATGAAATATTTTTTAGTTTTTTTAGTTTTTTAGCCCAGTTTTGGCCACAGCGTTGCCTGGAGGATAGGACCGAGATATGACAGACTCTCTGGCCGCCTCACAAGTCACTATTGTCGGACACTTTCTTTGCTTTACCCCGGTTCTATCACTCTTTCCTCCTTTGACCATACAACCCGTTTCCTGCTGGGGTGGTGCCTGGTTCCGGGGTACCCCAAACCCTCTCATGGTCGGGGCACCATGTATTGATGCATCGGACCCAATGTTGCCATCACCAGCCCCGCGTTGGTGCGGAAGTGGGACCATCTGACCCGGTGGTAACCCAATACTTCCCTTCGTCCATGCACCATGAATTGATGCATCGGACCCAGTGTCGCAACCACCGCTCACGCTAACGCATATAAACGGAGAACTATAACATAATTTTGATCAAAATCATTATGTGTGTTTCAGGAAGGATGTCATCTGAATGCCCGGTGTGCAGACTCTTCTATCTGGCATTGAACAAACACCTTAAGCACAAGCATGCAGTGCGGAACTTGGAGGAGAGGGGAATCCTCCTGAAAATAGCCAGTGGAAGGATAAATGTTCGGACCAAACCCTGTCCCATCGCTGGGTGTTCGTACGCTGGGAAGAGACTGGACCGTCATGTAAAACATGACCACCCTGAGTTGTCCCGACATAAGGCACATCAGGTCATGGCAAGGCTGAAGCATAGTGTGGCACTGCAGTTGCTCCATGACCTCCGTGAGACTAACCCCATCATTGGAATGGCTACATCATTGGATATAGACAATGAGGAGGAATACCCCGGGCACCCTCCACCCTTCTCCCCACATACCGAGTGTGACAACGAGGACTGCAGGCAGGTGATGCTGGAAAATGTGGCATTGAGGGCTCAGAAGGATGCCCTCAATGATGAGGTGAAGACCCTGCGCTCCAGGCTGAAAAAGGAGCTAAAACCCAGGAAGCAGAGTGCTGCTGTTCTTGAGGAAGAGGACGAATGTATACGATTTAAGGGCCTGGCAATCCCAAATACCTCCGGCATAAACACAGTAGCCTCAGGCAGCAATACCCCTGTGAAGAGCCCGGTGAAGACTGTCATGCAGTCCCCAGTAACCTCCGGTAGCGAGACCCCTGTGAGGAGCCCGGTGAAGACTGTCATGCTTGCAGTAGCCTCCGGTGGGAAGAGACCGGTCAAGAACCCTGTGAAGAGCCCAGTGAAGACTGTCATGCTTGCAGTAGCCTCCGGTGGAAAGAGACCGGTCAAGAACCCTGTGAAGAGCCCGGTGAAGACTGTCATATTACCAGTTTCCTCCGGTAGCGAGACCCCTGAGAAGAGCCCGGTGAAGACTGTCATGTTTGCAGTAGCCTCCGGTAGCGAGACCCCTGTGAAGACCCCGGTGAAGACTGTCATGTTTGCAGTAGCCTCCGGTAGCGAGACCCCTGTGAAGACCCCGGTGGAAACTGTCATGTTTGCAGTAGCCTCCGGTAGCGAGACCCCTGTGAAGACCCCGGTGGAAACTGTCATGTTTGCAGTAGCCTCCGGTAGCGAGACCCCTGTGAAGACCCCGGTGGAAACTGTCATGTTTGCAGTAGCCTCCGGTAGCGAGACCCCTGTGAAGACCCCGGTGGAAACTGTCATGTTTGCAGTAGCCTCCGGTAGCGAGACCCCTGTGAAGACCCCGGTGGAAACTGTCATGTTTGCAGTAGCCTCCGGTAGCGAGACCCCTGTGAAGACCCCGGTGGAAACTGTCATGTTTGCAGTAGCCTCCGGTAGCGAGACCCCTGTATGCCGGAAGACCCGTGCCTCTAAGCTGGCTAATGACTTGCCCTCTCCCTCAAATTACTGGTCCACTGGGTGTGGACGGGGGAATACCATGCGTGAAATCACGTTGCCTAGAAGCATGGAGGCGTACCTTCAGACATACTTGGATCACTGTTTGGGTGTCGCTCCGACAGTAAAACAGAAAGACAATGTTGTGTCGAAGATCAGCCGGATAAAGAACTTCATAGTATACATGGCCCATGGTGTTAACCGCCTGTCAGACTGGCTGTTCCTAAGAAACATGAAGATGATCCGTGGCTGGAGCGAGTATATTGTAAAGCCGGGCCGGGCAGTCACAACATCAGAGTTCTTCCTGAAGAATGTGCACCAGTTCATGGGGTACATGTCTGAGTCAAAGCCCCGGGGGTGCAAGCTCACCCAGTCTGATATGACCCACATAATGAGAGAGGTGAAAGCCAACATGAAACACTTGAATAAGGCAGTCACTCTACATCAGTTTAAGGTGAAGAGGAACAAACTGGATCGTCTGCCGAGCCAGGCGGAGCTTCTCGCCGCCATGGCGGCCGCTGAGAAGCGCATCCCGGAGCTCCTCGACCTGATGGCCGGCACGCCGACCTCAACCACCCAGAAGCTTCTCTATGGCTATCTCACCCTCCATTGGAGCCTCCTGTATGGCCACCGTACGGGCGTGTACGCAAACATGAAAAACAGTGAGGTCTTAGAGGCAGCCATAAGGGGAACTGCTGAGGGCTACATCATCCATGTGCAGGATCACAAGACGGCCAAGACATATGGCGAAGCACAGCTGGCGCTTACAGTAGAGGAGTTTAGCTGGGTCATGCGGTGGATGGGGATTAAAGAGGCATTGCTGGGTCCTCAGAATGAATTCTTCCTTTTCACAAGGGGGAATCGGGCCTCCAAGAACCTGAACGCTCACTTGAAGAGGGCATGGGCTGATGCTGGGCTAGAAACAGCCGTCACCTTCACAATCCTGCGCACTGCCCTGGCTGACAATATCAAGCATCACCAAGATCCAGAAAGCCGGTCGATTCTCGCCAGGTTTATGTGTCACGACGTAACCACGGCGGACCGGTTCTACGCGAATGCGCCAGGTATAAAGGAGGCATTGAGAATCCGCTCCATGTTCAGGGCGTCATCAGATGCGGCAGCAGCTGCATCATCATCAGAAGGATGTCTACCGCTGTCAGATGGGGAGACCTCCGAAGAGGGCTGCTATAACAGTACAGCTCTATCATCTTCACCTGATGGGTCATTGGAGCGGCAGCAGCAGCGGAAGCGGAAGCGGGAGGGAAAGAGGCCAATGAAGTCGGGACCGGGGCTGGTTGACACTCCTGATGATGGGGCAGGGGCCGTGGACTCAACCTGTTTGCCCTGGTGCACCGTAAGAATTAGACGCCTAATTTGGTCCCCTGAATCCCGCTAAACATTGTG
The DNA here is from genome assembly GCF_902827165.1 of Trematomus bernacchii. Lineage (NCBI taxonomy): Eukaryota > Metazoa > Chordata > Actinopteri > Perciformes > Nototheniidae > Trematomus > Trematomus bernacchii. The sequence continues at coordinate 16,895 of NW_022988129.1, forward strand.
AATATGTATACCGTGTATATAATTATTATTATAATCCTGTGTATACATTTTGTAAATAGTACAATATCTCCAGGGCGCATAACTGCACTTTACAAGCCAGGAAAGGTGCCAGAATCCTGGGCATACATTTTGTTAATAGTGCAACACCTCCAGGGCGCATAACTGCACTTTAAAACGTAGGTTAAGAAATTTAGTAGTACTGTTATAGCAGCAGTAGTACGTGTAAATAGTTTATGTTTTAGCCTCTCTGTACTGTGTACTGTGTTTTTTGTTCAAATAAAAAAAAAAAAAAAAACAATAACCTTGATGGTTACCAGGGGCAGAAAAAGTGCCACTTTCCATCAGCACCGGGGAGGCACTCTCCTTGGTGCTGAACCCTGTGATGAGCGCTCAAGTGTTGGCGGAGGAGGTGTAAGCCAGAGGAGGGTGAACAAAAGTTAAAGTGTTTGAACCTCCAGCCCAGAAGGGGGGGTGATGCCGTGAAGAAGGCCGAATATGGATGCTGATGGGCGGACACAGAAGCACCATAAAACCACCCCCTTGTAAGACCACCAGGGGCACGAGAATACCCTCCACAGAAGGGGGGGTGATGCCGTGAAGAAGGCCGAATATGGATGCTGATGGGCGGACACAGAAGCACCATAAAACCACCCCCTTGTAAGGTCACCAGGGGCACGAGAATACCCTCCAGCCCAGAAGGGGGGGTGATGCCGTGAAGAAGGCCGAATATGGATGCTGATGGGCGGACACAGAAGCACCATAAAACCACCCCCTTGTAAGGTCACCAGGGGCACGAGAATACCCTCCACAGAAGGGGGGGTGATGCCGTGAAGAAGGCCGAATATGGATGCTGATGGGCGGACACAGAAGCACCATAAAACCACCCCCTTGTAAGACCACCAGGGGCACGAGAATACCCTCCACAGAAGGGGGGGTGATGCCGTGAAGAAGGCCGAATATGGATGCTGATGGGCGGACACAGAAGCACCATAAAACCACCCCCTTGTAAGGTCACCAGGGGCACGAGAATACCCTCCAGCCCAGAAGGGGAGGTGATGCCGTGAAGAAGGCCGAATATGGATGCTGATGGGCGGACACAGAAGCACCATAAAACCACCCCCTTGTAAGGTCACCAGGGGCACGAGAATACCCTCCACAGAAGGGGGGGTGATGCCGTGAAGAAGGCCGAATATGGATGCTGATGGGCGGACACAGAAGCACCATAAAACCACCCCCTTGTAAGGTCACCAGGGGCACGAGGTTCTGGTGGGTGTGAATACCTGTGTTTAGTCCGTGGGGGAGTGCTTAACTGTGGGGGCCCGGGGACTCAGGGTGTGCAAGGTTATGGAGGTCCCACTGTTAGGGGCCCATGCTGGAGGTAATTAGTCCGTCCTTGGGGCTCTGTGAGCGGGCAAAAAGAGGTGATTTCCCCCTGGTCTCTGCTGGAGGTGCAGAGTCCCACTGTTAGGGGCCCATGCTGGAGGTAATTAGTCCGTCCTTCGGGGCTCTGTGAGCGGGCAATGAGAGGTGATTTTCCCGGTCTCCGCCCTGGAGGTGTGAAATAAACAGAGTCCCCCTGTTAGGGACTGGTGCTGGAGGTCTCTAGTCCGTCCTTCGGTGCTCTGTGAGCGGGCAGAGAGAGGTGATTTCCCCCTGGTCTCTGCTGGAGGTGCAGAGTCCCACTGTTAGGGGCCCATGCTGGAGGTAATTAGTCCGTCCTTGGGGCTCTGTGAGCGGGCAGAGAGAGGTGATTTTCCCCTGGTCTCTGCTGGAGCTGTGAAAGAAACAGAGTCCCACTGTTATGGGGACATGCTGGAGGTCTCGAGTCCGTCCTTCGGTGCTCTGTGAGCGGGCAGAGAGAGGTGATTTTCCCCTGGTCTCTGCTGGAGCTGTGAAAGAAACAGAGTCCCACTGTTATGGGGACATGCTGGAGGTAATTAGTCCGTCCTTGGGGCTCTGTGAGCGGGCAGAGAGAGGTGATTTTCCCCTGGTCTCTGCTGGAGGTGCAGAGTCCCACTGTTAGGGGCCCATGCTGGAGGTAATTAGTCCGTCCTTGGGGCTCTGTGAGGGGGCAGAGAGAGGTGATTTCCCCCTGGTCTCTGCTGGAGGTGCAGAGTCCCACTGTTAGGGGGCCCATGCTGGAGGTAATTAGTCCGTCCTTGGGGCTCTGTGAGCGGGCAGAGAGAGGTGATTTTCCCCTGGTCTCTGCTGGAGCTGTGAAAGAAACAGAGTCCCACTGTTATGGGGACATGCTGGAGGTAATTAGTCCGTCCTTGGGGCTCTGTGAGCGGGCAGAGAGAGGTGATTTCCCCTGGTCTCTGCTGGAGCTGTGAAAGAAACAGAGTCCCACTGTTATGGGGACATGCTGGAGGTAATTAGTCCGTCCTTGGGGCTCTGTGAGCGGGCAGAGAGAGGTGATTTTCCCCTGGTCTCTGCTGGAGGTGCAGAGTCCCACTGTTAGGGGCCCATGCTGGAGGTAATTAGTCCGTCCTTGGGGCTCTGTGAGGGGGGCAGAGAGAGGTGATTTCCCCCTGGTCTCTGCTGGAGGTGCAGAGTCCCACTGTTAGGGGCCCATGCTGGAGGTAATTAGTCCGTCCTTCGGGGCTCTGTGAGCGGGCAATGAGAGGTGATTTTCCCGGTCTCCGCCCTGGAGGTGTGAAATAAACAGAGTCCCACTGTTAGGGACTGGTGCTGGAGGTCTCTAGTCCGTCCTTCGGGGCTCTGTGAGCGGGCAGAGAGAGGTGATTTCCCCCTGGTCTCTCCTGGAGGTGTGAAATAAACAGAGTGCTACATTTTGTAAATAGTGCAATATCTCCAGGGCGCATAACTGCACTTTACAAGCCAGAAATAATGTTTAAATGGTCGGGGAAAGTATTTTTAAATGTCTGGAAGAGAGTTTTAGACAGTCATTTTGCACGAAATCATTTAACATAGACGCTCTCCTGAAAATGCACAGAATATGTGCTTTTTCAGGAGACCGTCAATGTTAAATGATTTCGTGCAAAAGGACTGGCTAAAACCTCGGAATAAGTGTTTGAAAGGCGGGGAAAAGTTGTTTAAAATAGTCTGATACCTCCAGGGCGCATCACCAAAAATGTACAAGCCAGGGAAGATGCCTGAATCCCGGATACTTTAGGTCTGTCACTTAGGGTGACCGCACCACTCCGACGCTCCCGAGAGCGGACGTCCATTGTTTGTAAGGCACCTAAGAGGGAGTAATGGGTTAGGGTTAGGGTTAGGGTTAGGGTTGGGGTTGGGGTTAGGGTTAGGGTTAGGTAAAAAGATTTGGATCTCACTGCCGTAGGCAGTGATATCGGTGCACTCTCCGTCGTAGATTAAGTCCAGGTGTAATCATATCTCACTCAAGTTCCTCTCGTAAACTGTTTCGGATAAAAATTATGTTTAAGATGACATATCATGGTAGTGTTTATACTGTCACCCACATTAAAAATTCACACATCTTCAGTAGATAACCCAGATATCATTGATTGTTTCGGCCATTACATCCATACAATCTCCTCTTAGGAATGGCCGTGCATGGGGAGATCATTCCCAGCACTGTGCGTCTCAAAAAATTGCAGCTGTGCGAGCAGGCTTCAGCATGCAGAAGGACAGGCTAACCGGAACAGAGTGAGCCTAGGAGATGGCTTCCCTCTTATATAGCAGGGGCGGAGCCCCGTGAAGCTGTCGTATACTCCCTTTTAAAACGAGCCTGGAGATGGCTTCTGAATTAATTATGGGACGCGCCTCGTGAAGCTGCCGTATTTTCCCGTGAGCAGGTAAGTAACGTGTCGTATACTCCCTTTTAAAACGAGCCTGGAGATGGCTTCTGAATTAATTATGGGACGCGCCTCGTGAAGCTGCCGTATTTTCCCGTGAGCAGGTAAGTAACGTGTTCCAGTGTGTGGGCTTACTTTTTAGCTTTCCAACACAGATCGGGCTAAGAGCGTAGGCCACCATTTTAGGTTCAGGCCTGGGGGCCACCATCTTAGGGTTAGGCGTGGAGATGAGATGGTTAGGGTTAGGGCTAGGCGGAGGGAGAGTGTGTAAGTGGAGCTAAGCAGATCTCCACACAGCAGCTACGGAGTCCTAGACCTGAGATCAAACACACTGAACGTCATCATGAGGAACTGGCGTGTTAGGTAAAAAGATTTGGATCTCACTGCCGTAGGCAGTGATATCGGTGCACTCTCCGTCGTAGATTAAGTCCAGGTGTAATCATATCTCACTCAAGTACCTCTCGTAAACTGTTTCGGATAAAAATTATGTTTAAGGTGACATATCATGGTAGTGTTTATACTGTCACCCACATTAAAAATGCACACATCTTCAGTAGATAACCCAGATATCATTGATTGTTTCGGCCATTACATCCATACAATCTCCTCTTAGGAATGGCCGTGCATGGGGAGATCATTCCCAGCACTGTGCGTCTCAAAAAATTGCAGCTGTGCGAGCAGGCTTCAGCATGCAGAAGGACAGGCTAACCGGAACAGAGTGAGCCTAGGAGATGGCTTCCCTCTTATATAGCAGGGGCGGAGCCCCGTGAAGCTGTCGTATACTCCCTTTTAAAACGAGCCTGGAGATGGCTTCTGAATTAATTATGGGACGCGCCTCGTGAAGGGTTAGGGTTAGGGTTAGGGTTAGGTGAGAAATTTGGATCCGACTGCCGTAGGCAGTCCGCCCTTTTATATAACAGGGCGGAGCCTCGTAAAGCATCCGTATATTCCCTTTCAAACAGAGCCTAAAGATGGCCTCTGAATTAATTTTGGGATGAGCTTTATGAAGCTTTCCTATACTCCCGTGAGCAGGTAAGTATGTACGACGTGTTCCAGTGTGTGGGCTTATTTTTAGCTTTCCAACACGGATCAGGCTTTGCGCGTGGACACCATTTTAGGTTGAGGCGTGGGTGCCACATCTTAGGGTTAGATGTGACGGCCACCATCTTATGGTTAGGCGTGCAGATGGGATGGTTAAGGTTAGGGCTAAACGGAAGGAAAGTGTGTTAAGAGGAGCTAAGCAGATCTCCACACAGCAGCTACGGAGTCCTGGACATGAGATCAAACACACTAGACATCCTCCTGAGGAACCGGTTAGTTAGGTGAGAAATTTGGATCCGACCGTCGTAGATTCCGTCTAGGTGTAATCATATCTCCCTCCAGTTCCTCTCGTAAACTGTTTCGGACAAAAATTATGTTAAAGATGACCCATCATGATAGTGTTATGATGTCATCCATATTAAAAATTCACACATCTTCAGTAGAAAACCCAGATATCATCGAATGTTTCGGCCATTATATCCAGACACTCTCCTCTAGGAATGGGCCCTGCTCGGGTGGATCAGTCCCAGCAGTGTGCGTCTTAAAAATTGTAGCTATGCCCTTAGGCGTCAGCCTGCAGGAAGACAATTTACCCGGAACTGAGTGAGCCTGAGAGATGGCGTCACCTTTTATATAACAGGGCGGAGCCTCGTAAAGCATCCGTATATTCCCTTTCAAACAGAGCCTAAAGATGGCCTCTGAATTAATTTTGGGATGAGGGTTAGGGTTAGGGGTTAGGGGTTAGGGTTAGGGTTTAGGGTTAGGGTTAGGGGTTAGGGTTAGGGTTAGGGTTTAGGGTTAGGGTTAGGGTTAGGTTTTTGTAAGGGCCACCAGATCTTCCCATGTTGCCCGACGACTTCATGGTTAGATAGAGATCCAAGGAGAGGCACGGGCCATTCGATAACGTGTCGGCGCCTACCCTAGCTTAGTACCATAGACTGAGTCATAAATATGTAAAGATTTGAAGTAGACAGGGTGATTTAAGCTTGAAGGACAGAGACAGGGAGGTTAGTGGTGGTTACCTACGAATACCTTCCCCTTGCCGCAATGGCCGTATCTGTTTATGGCCCGTTTCCTTACGTCATCCCCAGAAGGGCTCGCCCAGAAAGGGGTTGAAAAAAAGTTCAGAATGAAAAAGTGGGGAGAGGAAATGTGGTTTCATTAAGTTAGAGTTTTGAGATTTAGATGAAAAATGTACCATTAGTTAATTTTAATGGTTTGAATTGAGAGTTAATTTTTAGGTAAGCAGTCAGAGTTTTAAGTTTAGGCAGCAAGGCTTGATTAGTTAGGTTTAGAATTGGATAAGGAGCCAGAGTTTAGGTTCAGGCAGTACAGTTCGGTTGGTTAGGTTTAGAATTGGGTAAGGGGCCAGAGTTTAAGTTTAGGCGGCAAGGTTCGATTGGTTAGGTTTAGGGTTAGGGTTAGGGTTAAGGTTAGGGTTAGGTTTAGAATTGGGTAAGGGGCCAGAGTTTAAGTTTAGGCGGCAAGGTTCGATTGGTTAGGTTTAAGGTTAGGGTTAGGTTTAGAATTGGGTAAGGGGCCAGAGTTTAAGTTTAGGCGGCAAGGTTCGATTGATTAGGTTTAGGGTTAGGGTTAAGGTTAGGGTTAGGTTTAGAATTGGGTAAGGAGCCAGAGTTTAGGTTCAGGCCGCAAAGCCCGATTGGTTAGGGTTAGAATTAGGTAAGGGGCCAGAGTTTAAGTTTAGGCAGCAAGGCTTGATTGGTTAGGGTTAAGGTTAGGTTTAAAATTGGGTAAGGAACTAGAGTTTAGGGTTAGGCAGCAAAACTCGATTGGTTAGGATTAGTGATTAGATTAATGGTTAGGTACTGGACCTATTAATGAATCAGATGGAGAATCATATGACCAGTTCTCATAATGGTGAGAATTGGTAGTCTGTATAATAACAAAAGTGGTACAATGTATAGAGCAAATGGTAAGATCCCACAGTGAAGGGTAGTCAGTTGTTTGTACTCCAAAATAGAGATATTTGGGGAACAAAATAGTCCTTTATGATTTTTGTTTGGAACACATCATCAGTAGTGGACCCAGAGATCATCGGGTGTTTCGGCCATTATCACCAGACACCCTCACCCCGGGGTGGCCCCGCCGAGGCTGATCAAATCCCCGGTCGTGTGTTATTGTTATTTAATTGGTCCCAACTAGGGGAGTACAAGGACTGGTAGGTTGGTCAGGTCAGTTAACTTAAAGGTAGAGAAAGACTGGGTCAATAGACTAGAATTAAATGATCATGACACAGATGGATCCGGTGGAAGAAAAAGCTTGGTTGTTGTTCTGACTTTATAAGTCTAAGAATGAACTACGAGAGAACATATAGAACGGTATTATTTTACTAAAAGACATTGTTTTTGTGAGTACTATGAGTTTTCTAGGAATTAACTATGAGGGAGCATGTATAGAACGGTATCCTTCTTCTAAAAGATATTGATTTTATGAATACTAAGAGTTGTATCAATTAAGTTATTTAAGTTTAAGAATTAAATTAATTAATTTTAATTGTTAATTATCTATTTTTATGTTTAAAGTTAGTTATTTTGTTATTGTTATATTAGTAAAATTAATTTTTATTAATAAATTAATTAAAAAGTATCAAATAGATTTAACAGGAGAAAAGGCAGAGGTGTTAGGTCCCGTTGTATCCTACGGCTAGTCCCTAAATGGACCAGAGGACGTGTTACTCAGAATAATAAAATGTGCTAGGTCCCGGTGTATCCACGGCCAGTCCCTAAAATGGACTAGTGGACGATGTATCTGTATAAACTTGGGTCTAAAAAGGGAAACTTATTTAAGGGGAACGAAAGGATTGAAACTAAACGTATGTGGTGAAAGATGGGCTGTTGCAATGGTGGGTCTAAACCCATAGAAGACTTGGCGACGTTTAAGGTCCTGATTGCCTGGACTACCCACCCTGCGTGCTGTTCCAAGTGGAACCCAGGGGGGCCGCATACTTACCATCCAACCCACTTAAAACCAATAGTTTGCACCATTTCTGGCTTCCCCAGTCTTAAGTCAATTGGATCTGAAGAAGGATGATCTCCAATCCAGGATGTACTGCACCCGTTTAGATAAGGTCTCACCAGGTCTGGGGGAACCGGGTCCGATCAATATCAGCTGTGATGGGGCACTGCCTAATTGAAACGAACCGCACCTCCCGTATCCGTCCTGGCAGACCGAGATCCGACTAAGGGATGGACCAGAGATGTACCGCACAGTATAGACAAGGTCTCCCCAAGCAGGGGGAAACCGGGTTCGATCAGCATTAGCTGTGATGGGGGCACTGCTCAACCGAAAAGAACCACACCTTCCCGTGTCCGCTATGACAGACCGAAGTCCAACCGAGGGTTTAATCGCACCAGAACAGGCAGGGTCCCAGCAGGCCTGGGGGAGCCGAGTTCCATCAATGTCAGCTGTGATTAAACACCGCCTAATCGGAAAGAACCACACCTCCCCGTATCAGCCTGCCAGACCGAGGCCCGTCTGAGGAAACCTGGGTCTCTGTTACATCAAAAGGAATCAATTCCTGAGCTTCATACAACGCTAGGCTTCAGGAAAGATCAGTACCGGCCTTGTCCACACATATATTTTATTTTTGTACAAAAGAAGCATGAGCTGTGCATGTTTGTATGGCACTTACGTCCCTAGCAACACACACAGTAGGAGTCAGCCAGGATAAAATCCCCAGACACTGACTACTAGGGGTTCGCAGCCCCCAAATGCCTCCTTGGCATTTTTGACCAGAAGAAAGGGCTCTTACCATAAGGTGATCCTCAATCAATTGGTGCTGAACATTGACTAGAATTGACAGCTAACCCATGTAAATCACCTGCATCTTAAGACATGGTGTGAAATGATAATAATTTTAATTCTTTATTTTATTTGAAAAAAGGCAATTCTTAGGATAGTATATTGTTCTTGGATCTTGGAATTAAAGTTTTCAAAGAAAAAAAGTTGATAAATAGTTGTTTATAAGGTTTTAATTCATTAAATTTGTATCTAATGTGCTATCCCCAGGAATTGTGGGTAAAAAACACCTGAACCAGGAAGTGTATAGATTGATATGGGTACTGTGGTCAAATGGTGGTACTATAACTTCCGTGTGGGGTCATGACCCCTAATGGGTGATGTCATGACGTCACCCGTTAGCATTAGCCTGTTAGCTTAGCATGTAGCATAAAGTTAGCATTTCATTTTTTTGAGTTATTTTGTTATTTTGAATATTGTTGTGTTCTTGCTTGTGTTTCTGTGATTAGCATATAGCTTAGCATGTAGCTTAGCATGTAGCATAACTTTAGCATTTTGTTTTTTGAGTTAATTTTGTTATTTTTGATATTGTTGTGTTATTGTTTGTATTTCTAGCATTAGCATGTAGCTTAGCATGTAGCATAAAGTTAGCATTTCGTTTTTTTGAGTTATTTTTGTTATTTTTAATGTTGTTATGTTCTTGCTTGTGCTTCTAGCATTAGCATATAGCTTAGCATGTAGCATAAAATTAGCATTTCGTTTTTTGAGTTATTTTTGTTATTTTTGATATTGTTGTGTTCTTGTTTGTACTTCTAGCATTAGCATGTAGCTTAGCATGTAGCATAAAGTTAGTATTTCGTTATTTTGAGTTATTTTTGTTATTTTTAATATTAAACATTTTTGTTGAAGGTTTATAAATAAGTGGTCCATCAAAAACTTATATTGGCAGGGTTTTTAGAGGAGAGGTGGAAAAGAGAAAAGGTCCCCCACGGAACCTTTAGGAGTGGTGAGAGGTAAAGAGTAGGTCAGTGACTACCTTCCATACTCCCCCGCCGGGATAGGCTTTCTCTCTTAACCTGTTACCCTCTAAACGGAGCCCCGGGAGGTCCGAGAGGGGAAAGGTTGGTAAAGCGATAGATTAAAGTGATGAGGAGTAGATAAAAAAGGTCCCTGTTGGGACTTTAGTTGGAGTTGGTGAGAGGTATGGAGGTATAATGCGTGTACGCTGGATACCCTCCCTCTGGTAACCTATACCCCATGTCCAGGATTAGAAGAGTCCGAGAGGATAACGGTTTAGAATAGAAAGGAGAGAGGTGAGATAGATAAGATAACCATTTTAGATATTGGATTTCAAATATTTGATGTTAAACTATAATATTAATCCTGATTTTTGGGATATTTAACTGTTCGAAATAGTAAAGTTTCGGATGTTAGCATAAAAATAGCATTTATTTTTAAAGGTTTTTTGTGAAGATGTTTTTTACTAGACTGTACCTCCCAAAACGTCTGTACTTAAGGGGACGAAGGCGGCCGAAGTCGCCTGCGACACCCCAATCTTTGGTTTTGTTCTAGAAGCAACAAAACCCCATCTGAAAATCTAGTGTCAGGTTACCCATAGGTTACCCACTGACTGATAAGTAGAAATTTCAGTTGTTCAGAGAACTCCATGACAACAGAGACGAACTCTTCGCGGCAGATTAAACTGACCACGGTCGGAGACTCATAGTGTTTGGGAGGAGTTTTTGATTTTAATTGCAGGTAAAGTGGTCTAATTGATCAGTGGTAGGAAAGAAAACGAGCGGCTCAGTCAATGATACCTCGGTTCGGTGCAGGTCCCCCATTTGTCGAGGCACTGGCTGGGTTAGGTTTTTGTAAGGGCCACCAGATCTCCCCATGTTGCCCGACGACTTCATGGTTAGATAGAGATCCAAGGAGAGGCACGGGCCATTCGATAACGTGTCGGCGCCTACCCTAGCTTAGTACCATAGACTGAGTCATAAATATGTAAAGATTTGAAGTAGACAGGGTAATTTAAGCTTGAAGGACAGAGACAGGGAGGTTAGTGGTGGTTACCTACGAATACCTTCCCCTTGCCGCAATGGCCGTATCTGTTTATGGCCCGTTTCCTTACGTCATCCCCAGAAGGGCTCGCCCAGAAAGGGGTTGAAAAAAAGTTCAGAATGAAAAAGTGGGGAGAGGAAATGTGGTTTCATTAAGTTAGAGTTTTGAGATTTAGATGAAAAATGTACCATTAGTTAATTTTAATGGTTTGAATTGAGAGTTAATTTTTAGGTAAGCAGTCAGAGTTTTAAGTTTAGGCAGCAAGGCTTGATTAGTTAGGTTTAGAATTGGATAAGGAGCCAGAGTTTAGGTTCAGGCAGTACAGTTCGGTTGGTTAGGTTTAGAATTGGGTAAGGGGCCAGAGTTTAAGTTTAGGCGGCAAGGTTCGATTGGTTAGGTTTAGGGTTAGGGTTAGGGTTAAGGTTAGGGTTAGGTTTAGAATTGGGTAAGGGGCCAGAGTTTAAGTTTAGGCGGCAAGGTTCGATTGGTTAGGTTTAAGGTTAGGGTTAGGTTTAGAATTGGGTAAGGGGCCAGAGTTTAAGTTTAGGCGGCAAGGTTCGATTGGTTAGGTTTAGGGTTAGGGTTAGGGTTAGGGTTAGGGTTAGGGTTAGGGGTTAGGGTTAGGGTTAGGGTTAGGGTTAGGGTTAGGGTTAGGGGTTAGGGTTAGGGTTAGGGTTAGGGTTAGGGTTAGAATTGGGTAAGGGGCCAGAGTTTAAGTTTAGGCGGCAAGGTTCGATTGGTTAGGTTTAAGGTTAGGGTTAGGGTTAGGGTTAGGGTTAGGGTTAGGGTTAGGGTTAGGGTTAGGGTTAGGGGTTAGGGTTAGGGTTAGGGTTAGGGTTAGGGTTAGGGTTAGGGTTAGGTAAGGAAATTGGATCCGACTGCCGTAGGCAGACGGAACGGTGCACTCTCCGTCGTAGATTCAGTCTAGGTGTAATCATATCTCACTCAAGTACCTCTCGTGAACTGTTTCGGATAAAAATTATGTTAAAGATGCCATATCACGGTAGTGTTTATACTGACATCCACATTAAAAATTCACACATCTTCAGTAGATAACCCAGATCTCATTGAATGTTTCAGCCATTATATCTATACATTCTCCTCTGGGGGTGGCCCTGCATGGGGGGATCACTTCCCAGCAGTGTGCGTCTTAAAAATTGTAGCTGTGCGAGTAGGCCTCAGCGTGCAGGAGACAATTTAGCCGGAACAGAGTGAGCCTGTGAGATGGCGTCACTCTTATATAGCAGGGCGGGGCCTCGTGAAGCCACCGTATATTCCCTTTCAAACAGAGCCTGAAGATGGCCTCTGAATTAATTTTGGGATGAGCCTTATGAGGCTTCCCTATACTCCCGTGAGCAGGTAAGTATGTGCGACGTGTTCCTTTGTGTGGGCTTAATTTTTAGCTTTCCAACACGGATCAGGCTATGCGCGTGGACCACCATCTTAGGTTCAGGTCAGTAGGCCACCATCTTAGGGTTAGGCACGCAGCTGAGATGGTTAGGGTTAGGGCTAGACGGAAGGAGAGTGTGTTAAGAGGAGCTAAGCAGATCTCCACACAGCAGCTACGGAGTCCTAGACCTGAGATCAAACACACTAGACATCCTCATGAGGAACCGGCGTATTAGGTAAGGAAATTGGATCCGACTGCCGTAGGCAGACGGAACGGTGCACTCTCCGTCGTAGATTCAGTCTAGGTGTAATCATATCTCACTCAAGTACCTCTCGTGAACTGTTTCGGATAAAAATTATGTTAAAGATGCCATATCACGGTAGTGTTTATACTGACATCCACATTAAAAATTCACACATCTTCAGTAGATAACCCAGATCTCATTGAATGTTTCAGCCATTATATCTATACATTCTCCTCTGGGGGTGGCCCTGCATGGGGGGATCACTTCCCAGCAGTGTGCGTCTTAAAAATTGTAGCTGTGCGAGTAGGCCTCAGCGTGCAGGAGACAATTTAGCCGGAACAGAGTGAGCCTGTGAGATGGCGTCACTCTTATATAGCAGGGCGGGGCCTCGTGAAGCCACCGTATATTCCCTTTCAAACAGAGCCTGAAGATGGCCTCTGAATTAATTTTGGGATGAGCCTTATGAAGCTTCCCTATACTCCCGTGAGCAGGTAAGTATGTGCGACGTGTTCCATTGTGTGGGCTTAATTTTTAGCTTTCCAACACGGATCAGGCTATGCGCGTGGACCACCATCTTAGGTTCAGGTCAGTAGGCCACCATCTTAGGGTTAGGCACGCAGCTGAGATGGTTAGGGTTAGGGCTAGACGGAAGGAGAGTGTGTTAAGAGGAGCTAAGCAGATCTCCACACAGCAGCTACGGAGTCCTAGACCTGAGATCAAACACACTAGACATCCTCATGAGGAACCGGCGTATTAGGTAAGGAAATTGGATCCGACTGCCGTAGGCAGACGGAACGGTGCACTCTCCGTCGTAGATTCAGTCTAGGTGTAATCATATCTCACTCAAGTACCTCTCGTGAACTGTTTCGGATAAAAATTATGTTAAAGATGTCATATCACGGTAGTGTTTATACTGACATCCACATTAAAAATTCACACATCTTCAGTAGATAACCCAGATCTCATTGAATGTTTCAGCCATTATATCTATACATTCTCCTCTGGGGGTGGCCCTGCATGGGGGGATCACTTCCCAGCAGTGTGCGTCTTAAAAATTGTAGCTGTGCGAGTAGGCCTCAGCGTGCAGGAGACAATTTAGCCGGAACAGAGTGAGCCTGTGAGATGGCGTCACTCTTATATAGCAGGGCGGGGCCTCGTGAAGCCACCGTATATTCCCTTTCAAACAGAGCCTGAAGATGGCCTCTGAATTAATTTTGGGATGAGCCTTATGAGGCTTCCCTATACTCCCGTGAGCAGGTAAGTATGTGCGACGTGTTCCATTGTGTGGGCTTAATTTTTAGCTTTCCAACACGGATCAGGCTATGCGCGTGGACCACCATCTTAGGTTCAGGTCAGTAGGCCACCATCTTAGGGTTAGGCACGCAGCTGAGATGGTTAGGGTTAGGGCTAGACGGAAGGAGAGTGTGTTAAGAGGAGCTAAGCAGATCTCCACACAGCAGCTACGGAGTCCTAGACCTGAGATCAAACACACTAGACATCCTCATGAGGACCCCGGCGTATTAGGTAAGGAAATTGGATCCGACTGCCGTAGGCAGACGGAACGGTGCACTCTCCGTCGTAGATTCAGTCTAGGTGTAATCATATCTCACTCAAGTACCTCTCGTGAACTGTTTCGGATAAAAATTATGTTAAAGATGCCATATCACGGTAGTGTTTATACTGACATCCACATTAAAAATTCACACATCTCAGTAGATAACCCAGATCTCATTGAATGTTTCAGCCATTATATCTATACATTCTCCTCTGGGGGTGGCCCTGCATGGGGGGTTAGGGTTAGGGTTAGGGTTAGGGTTAGGGTTAGGGTTAGGGTTAGGGTTAGGGTTAGGGTTAGGGTTAGGGTTAGGGTTAGGGTTAGGTAAAAAGATTTGGATCTCACTGCCGTAGGCAGTGATATCGATGCACTCTCCGTCGTAGATTAAGTCCAGGTGTAATCATATCTCACTCAAGTACCTCTCGTAAACTGTTTCGGATAAAAATTATGTTTAAGGTGACATATCATGGTAGTGTTTATACTGTCACCCACATTAAAAATTCACACATCTTCAGTAGATAACCCAGATATCATCGATTGTTTCGGCCATTAAATCCATACAATCTCCTCTAGGAATGGCCCTGCGTGGGGAGATCATTCCCAGCAGTGTGCGTCTTAAAAAATTGCAGCTGTGCGAGCAGGCTTCAGCATGCAGAAGGACAGGCTGACCGGAACAGAGTGAGCCTAGGAGATGGCTTCCCTCTTATATAGCAGGGGCGGAGCCCCGTGAAGCTGTCGTATACTCCCTTTTAAAACGAGCCTGGAGATGGCTTCTGAATTAATTATGGGACGCGCCTCGTGAAGCTGCCGTATTTTCCCGTGAGCAGGTAAGTAACGTGTCGTATACTCCCTTTTAAAACGAGCCTGGAGATGGCTTCTGAATTAATTATGGGACGCGCCTCGTGAAGCTGCCGTATTTTCCCGTGAGCAGGTAAGTAACGTGTCGTATACTCCCTTTTAAAACGAGCCTGGAGATGGCTTCTGAATTAATTATGGGACGCGCCTCGTGAAGCTGCCGTATTTTCCCGTGAGCAGGTAAGTAACGTGTTCCAGTGTGTGGGCTTACTTTTTAGCTTTCCAACACAGATCGGGTTAAGAGCGTAGGCCACCATTTTAGGTTCAGGCCTGGGGGCCACCATCTTAGGGTTAGGCGTGGAGATGAGATGGTTAGGGTTAGGGCTAGGCGGAGGGAGAGTGTGTAAGTGGAGCTAAGCAGATCTCCACACAGCAGCTACGGAGTCCTAGACCTGAGATCAAACACACTGAACGTCATCATGAGGAACTGGCGTGTTAGGTAAAAAGATTTGGATCTCACTGCCGTAGGCAGTGATATCGATGCACTCTCCGTCGTAGATTAAGTCCAGGTGTAATCATATCTCACTCAAGTACCTCTCGTAAACTGTTTCGGATAAAAATTATGTTTAAGGTGACATATCATGGTAGTGTTTATACTGTCACCCACATTAAAAATTCACACATCTTCAGTAGATAACCCAGATATCATTGATTGTTTCGGCCATTACATCCATACAATCTCCTCTTAGGAATGGCCGTGCATGGGGAGATCATTCCCAGCACTGTGCGTCTCAAAAAATTGCAGCTGTGCGAGCAGGCTTCAGCATGCAGAAGGACAGGCTGACCGGAACAGAGTGAGCCTAGGAGATGGCTTCCCTCTTATATAGCAGGGGCGGAGCCCCGTGAAGCTGTCGTATACTCCCTTTTAAAACGAGCCTGGAGATGGCTTCTGAATTAATTATGGGACGCGCCTCGTGAAGCTGCCGTATTTTCCCGTGAGCAGGTAAGTAACGTGTCGTATACTCCCTTTTAAAACGAGCCTGGAGATGGCTTCTGAATTAATTATGGGACGCGCCTCGTGAAGCTGCCGTATTTTCCCGTGAGCAGGTAAGTAACGTGTCGTATACTCCCTTTTAAAACGAGCCTGGAGATGGCTTCTGAATTAATTATGGGACGCGCCTCGTGGGTTAGGGTTAGGGTTAGGGTTAGGGTTAGGGTTAGGGTTAGGGTTAGGGTTAGGGTTAGGGTTAGGGTTAGGGTTAGGGTTAGGGTTAGGTAAAAAGATTTGGATCTCACTGCCGTAGGCAGTGATATCGATGCACTCTCCGTCGTAGATTAAGTCCAGGTGTAATCATATCTCACTCAAGTACCTCTCGTAAACTGTTTCGGATAAAAATTATGTTTAAGGTGACATATCATGGTAGTGTTTATACTGTCACCCACATTAAAAATTCACACATCTTCAGTAGATAACCCAGATATCATTGATTGTTTCGGCCATTACATCCATACAATCTCCTCTTAGGAATGGCCGTGCATGGGGAGATCATTCCCAGCACTGTGCGTCTCAAAAAATTGCAGCTGTGCGAGCAGGCTTCCGCATGCAGAAGGACAGGCTGACCGGAACAGAGTGAGCCTAGGAGATGGCTTCCCTCTTATATAGCAGGGGCGGAGCCCCGTGAAGCTGTCGTATACTCCCTTTTAAAACGAGCCTGGAGATGGCTTCTGAATTAATTATGGGACGCGCCTCGTGAAGCTGCCGTATTTTCCCGTGAGCAGGTAAGTAACGTGTCGTATACTCCCTTTTAAAACGAGCCTGGAGATGGCTTCTGAATTAATTATGGGACGCGCCTCGTGAAGCTGCCGTATTTTCCCGTGAGCAGGTAAGTAATGTGTCGTATACTCCCTTTTAAAACGAGCCTGGAGATGGCTTCTGAATTAATTATGGGACGCGCCTCGTGAAGCTGCCGTATTTTCCCGTGAGCAGGTAAGTAACGTGTCGTATACTCCCTTTTAAAACGAGCCTGGAGATGGCTTCTGAATTAATTATGGGACGCGCCTCGTGAAGCTGCCGTATTTTCCCGTGAGCAGGTAAGTAACGTGTCGTATACTCCCTTTTAAAACGAGCCTGGAGATGGCTTCTGAATTAATTATGGGACGCGCCTCGTGAAGCTGCCGTAGGGTTAGGGTTAGGGTTAGGGTTAGGGTTAGGGTTAGGGTTAGGGTTAGGGTTAGGTAAAAAGATTTGGATCTCACTGCCGTAGGGTTAGGGTTAGGGTTAGGGTTAGGGTTAGGGTTAGGGTTAGGGTTAGGGTTAGGGTTAGGGTTAGGGTTAGGGTTAGGGTTAGGGTTAGGGTTAGGGTTTAGGGTTAGGGTTAGGGTTAGGGTTAGGGTTAGGGTTAGGGTTAGGGTTAGGGTTAGGGTTAGGTAAAAAGATTTGGATCTCACTGCCGTAGGCAGTGATATCGATGCACTCTCCGTCGTAGATTAAGTCCAGGTGTAATCATATCTCACTCAAGTACCTCTCGTAAACTGTTTCGGATAAAAATTATGTTTAAGGTGACATATCATGGTAGTGTTTATACTGTCACCCACATTAAAAATTCACACATCTTCAGTAGATAACCCAGATATCATTGATTGTTTCGGCCATTACATCCATACAATCTCCTCTTAGGAATGGCCGTGCATGGGGAGATCATTCCCAGCACTGTGCGTCTCAAAAAATTGCAGCTGTGCGAGCAGGCTTCAGCATGCAGAAGGACAGGCTGACCGGAACAGAGTGAGCCTAGGAGATGGCTTCCCTCTTATATAGCAGGGGCGGAGCCCCGTGAAGCTGTCGTATACTCCCTTTTAAAACGAGCCTGGAGATGGCTTCTGAATTAATTATGGGACGCGCCTCGTGAAGCTGCCGTATTTTCCCGTGAGCAGGTAAGTAACGTGTCGTATACTCCCTTTTAAAACGAGCCTGGAGATGGCTTCTGAATTAATTATGGACGCGCCTCGTGAAGCTGCCGTATTTTCCCGTGAGCAGGTAAGTAACGTGTCGTATACCTCCCTTTTAAAACGAGCCTGGAGATGGCTTCTGAATTAATTATGGGACGCGCCTCGTGAAGCTGCCGTATTTTCCCGTGAGCAGGTAAGTAACGTGTTCCAGTGTGTGGGCTTACTTTTTAGCTTCCAACACAGATCGGGCTAAGAGCGTAGGCCACCATTTTAGGTTCAGGCCTGGGGGCCACCATCTTAGGGTTAGGCGTGGAGATGAGATGGTTAGGGTTAGGGCTAGGCGGAGGGAGAGTGTGTAAGTGGAGCTAAGCAGATCTCCACACAGCAGCTACGGAGTCCTAGAGGGTTAGGGGTTAGGGTTAGGGTTAGGGTTAGGGTTAGGGTTAGGGTTACGGGTAGGTAGGGTTAGGGTTAGGGTTAGGGTTAGAGGTGTTAGGGTTAGGGTTAGGGTTAGGGTTCGTG
>NW_022988130.1:0-27500 GCF_902827165.1 Trematomus bernacchii
GGACGATGATGAAGTATGATGAAGAGGGGCCCTCAAGGAGCCGCATTCATTAGGGGACACTCCAGCTGACATCAAGCTGTGAGGCCATCGCCAACACGGTGGCTCTGCACCGACCCGAGACTGCTGTGTGCGGGGACGTGGGACGGAGATCTGTACGCATATGCATACTCCTGTACTGAGGGAGAGACCCGGGAACTGTGGTTCCTCTGGACACCACCCCTGAAGTCCTGCAGACATGGTGAGGGTCTGCTGTTATTAAAGATACTAAAGAACACCTGAAGTCCTGCAGACAGGTGAGGTCTGTTGTTATATAAAGATACTAAAGAACACCTGAAGTCCTGCAGACAGGTGAGGGTCTGTTGTTATTAAAGATACTAAAGAACACTTGAAGTCCTGCAGACAGGTGAGGGTCTGTTGTTATTAAAGATACTAAAGAACACCTGAAGTCCTGCAGACAGGTGAGGGTCTGCTGTTCAACATATACATATGTCAATAAATTAACGCAAGTGAAACCGCCTGCTGACCAATCAGAGCTCCGTGTGCAGAGTTTAAAGCTATCAAGTCATATTACAGGATAGAGGAAATATAGAAAACTGCCGTTGCAGGAAAGACGGCCGGCAAAAATCACAGACTGTGTGAACGTGAAAATTAATAGAATATCCCCTCCCATCTCCAGAGCAATCTGACTATTATAACATTAGCGTTAAGAAAGCTTACTTAAATATCTGCCACAACATAAGTAACCAGATCAGAGTAACATTAAGTACAGTCCACGGCACTGTGAGTGCAGACGTCGATGTGTCCCATTATCATTCATATCATATCACATCATAATGTATCATATATTTCCTTATCTGAGTCAGCTGAGCCGTATCTGGCCGTGCAACACTCACAGTGTCACATACTGTATGCAGAAGTATTATTTTAAGCAACACATTAAGTTGACGAAACACTCGAGTCAAATGTAATTAAAGTCAGATCCACTCGTGTCTTGGACGGGGCAGTGATTTCATAAACCTGTTAATGTACGCATTCAAACACTTTTTCTTTTACCAGCTGTATTCACCTTGCAGGTGCAGCTATGTGGCTTTTATCCTGGGGTAAAGTGTTTAAGTCATGGATGTTTAAAGTTTAACTTCTTCATATTTGACTAATATTAAAGTTCACTTTTCATTCAGGAAGTATGACGCTGCGCTGTCAGTACGCTTGTCCATGTTTGAGATTGGTCGAATGCTCCAGATACCACCCCTTTCATGTGAACGTGCACCTAACTAGATGGGACACGGCTGGCTTGAGCGATCCACTTGATAACCCGCGTCGTAGTACAGTTTAGCGAGAGCGCGTATGTTTTGGATTGGGCCAACCGGCTAACTCAAACATATCCAGGTTAGGTTGAACCGGCTTCGTCGTACAGGCCTCTGAGGTTCTGTTGTTGTTACTAAAGAACACCTGAAGTCCTGCAGACAGGTGAGGTTGTGTGTAAAACTCTAAAATAAACCTCCTTACCTGTATCTCAAAAAGAACAGGAATATTCAATATCAGGTTTAAATCTCTGCAGTGTTTTTGATGTATAAGACTTTAAAATAAGCCTCCTTACCTGTCTCTCTCTGCAGGTGCGTTTCTCTGCTGACGGACTGCAGCTCTACAGCGTCTCCAGAGATAAAGCGGTCCACCTGCTGGACGTGGAGCGAGGGCAGCTGGTGACTCGGATCAGAGGAGCTCACGGAGCCCCGATCAACAGCCTGCTGCTGGTGGACGAGAACATCCTGGCTACTGGGGACGATGGGGGGACTCTGAAGGTCTGTACAGGAGGGGATATATACTGTTTATTTTATATTATTACTTTATTTATGATGATAAAGTATCACCATGATGAGGAATTCACGTGTACAAAACGACATCACTTCCAAATATGAGGAAAAGCATAAATCTGACTTGAATTTGTCCCGTTGTTCTTCCTGAAGGTGTGGGATATGAGGAAGGGGACGGCCATCATGGATCTGAAACAGCACGAGGATTACATCAGTGACATTGCAGTGGACGCGGCCAAGAGGATCCTCCTCACTACCAGGTTCTTAACATTTCATAATCATTTTGTATTATTTAAATATTTAATATTTAATTTTCTTTTTACATTTTTCACAAACATTTCGGACAATATTTAAATTTTTTTACAAATCGGTCTGAAATATTCTGACAATTGTTTTTAGTTGCTGCCATTGGTAAAAAAGCAGTTGGTTAAAAAACAGGATATTTTTGGACATTGAGAATACTGATTCATTTTTCCAATTTCAGATTGTTTCCTTTAACTTTTAGGATTTGTTTTCACAATTTTCTGACATTTTCTTACATTTTTATTTAATAGATATTCAAAACATTTGTATACATATTTGTTAATTTTTCAGGTACATTTTTTCTTACAACTTTTCGTACATTTTTCTACAGTTTTTTTTTGTACATTTCGACAAATTACATTTTCAGACATTTTTCTACCATAAATGCTTCAAAACGTCCTTAAAACACCACCAACGGCCCTCTGTAACCCCTCTAATTGTACCTTCTTTGCCCCTCACAGTGGCGACGGCACGATGGGCGTCTTCAACATCAAGCGGCGGCGTTTCGAGCTTCTGTCGGAGTATCAGACCGGAGATCTGACCTCGGTGGCGTTGATGAAGCGGGGGAAGAAGGTGATCTGCGGCTCCAGCGAAGGAACCATCTACATCTTCAACTGGAACGGATTCGGAGCAACGAGCGACCGATTCACCATCAAAGCTGAGTCCGTGGAGTGCATCGCGCCGATCACCGACAACATCATGTGCACCGCCTCCATGGACGGGTACATTCGGTGAGTCAGGGTTACATTGGGATTACTGGTGGTTTTTAGTCCCAGATTACAGTTACATTGATGACTTTGGGATCGTAAACTGGTTTCTAGATGCTCTTATCTGGACCCAAATGGGCTTTAAATGGTCCAATATGATGTTATTGTGGCCTAAATTGGTTTCTTATTGGTAACATGATCCAACAACCATTTACTTCTGAGATAATCCATAATGTCTTTCAATTTTTCTCATTGGGATTACTGGTTGATTTTGGTCCTAGATTACTGTTACGTTGGTTTTTATTGGTCTTAGTTGAACCGAGCTGGTCTTTCAGTAGTCCAATTGGTGTTTTTGTGATCTTATAATGACCTAAAATGTTCTTTTGATGGACCAAGCTAGTCCTTTAACTAACAACGCTGCTTTAATCTAATGTTTTGATGACCTAAAATTGTCAAAATTGGCTTCTTATGGTAAAATCTGTTTTTTTAATGGTCCAACCAGGTGTTGTAATGGTCAGACATGATCTTGGTTCCATACACTGGTTTCTTAACGCTCTAAAATGATAAAAAAAAATCTGAATCGCATTGGGATTACTGGTTCCTAGCGGTCTATTCGTTTCTTAGCGGTCTACAAATGATAAAAAATCAGCTTTTAATTGTCTGAGCTGATGTCACGATGGCGCATTTTCAAGTAGTCCAAACTATTTTTTTCTAATGGTACAACTTAATGACTGGGATCATAAACTGGTTCCTCGATGCTCTAACCTGGACCAAAATGGGCTTTTAACTGGTCAAAACTATTTTGTTAATGGTCTAATATGATGTCTTTGTGTCCTGAATTGGTTTCTTATTGGTAACATGGTCCAACAACCCTTTAGTTCTGAGATAATCCATCATTTCTTTATATATAAATGTCTCTCCTTCCTCCATCAGAGCCGTGAACCTCTTTCCCAACCGGGTCATCGGGTGCATCGGGCAACATGTCGGAGAACCCGTCGAGGAAATCAACAAATCCTGGGACTCCCGTTTCCTGGTGAGCAGCGCCCACGATCAGCTGATCAAGTTCTGGGACATTTCGGATTTAAAAAACACCAAGGTCACCGAGTACCGCAAGAGGAAGAAGAAAGACGGACGCATGAAGTCGCTCACAAAGAAAGCTCACGGAGATAACGACTTCTTCGCCGGACTCATGGAGGAACCTGAGAAGAAGGAGGAAGAGGAGGAAGGAGAGGAGGAAGAAGAGGAAGACAGCGATAGTGGAAGTGATTAAAAAAACTGGACAAACTGATGAATGAACTGATATAAGAACACATGATCACACACTAAAATATGAAGTGTTGGACTGTTAAAAGCTTTTATAAATTCCCTGTCAGACTTTATTTACATCTCTGATCAGATCGTTCCTGATTTACACCAACGTCTCTTTGTGAATTTACAAAACTTACATATTTTTTGATAATAAAATACTTTTTTCTTTGCTTTTTTTTGGTATCAGTATCAAAAAGCAGCTATTGTATTAAAAAAACACAATAATAACCAGCTCTATGTTCATAGGCATTTTAAGCCTGTCTGCTCGGTTTGAGAAAAATGTTTTTGTAATAAAATTGTAAATAATTACAGCTTTGTATATTTATTTAATACATCGTAGTTCTTAAAATGAGACTACCTCGCATGTGTTTGTCAATTCTGCCCATGTTATACTCTATAAAGAAACACACCTGTAAATAGTTTAATTCTGTATTTCTTTTAACTTTCAGTACCAGAAAGTAACAAGAAATATGTCAGTTAATAAAAGTTGTGCATTAAACAGTGAAAGCACCGAAATATACGTACAGTACTAAAAGTAAAAGTACTCGTAAAATAGAATAGCCCTTCCCTGAATCCTAAATACTGTAATATATTAAAATGACTGAGAAATCGATTAATTAATGTGAACATAGCTTTAATATTGTGTGTATAATTTGAATATTAAATCTATCAAATAAATTCAGTGTAGTAGAAAGTTAAATAATGTGCCTCTTAAAGGCTGTAAAGAATAATTTAGCATAAAATCTACATTAAGGGTAATTACAAATATCTTAACACGTTTCCTTGAAAGATAATAAGTGTATATATATTTATTTTTTTAGTCCGAAATTCGTTTTATTTTACATTTTCTAACAGATTTACCCCGAGTTGGTACAGTCCAGTCTCCCCACACAATGGTACAGTCGCCAGCGGGAAAGCGCTGTTTGTCACGTGACATGATGTACACGGTCAACATGGCGACAGAAGAAGAACAAGGATCGTAGCTTAGAAACGAGAGAAAACAGAGACTTTATCTCCGGATTCACACCATTATCCCTCGGTTTTTTACGGTATGTAAACCTATTGTCCCGGTAAACTTGCATTAAGATAGATATGAACCACATAGAGTTAGGGTCCAGCTACAGCTCAGGGTTTAGCCACATGCTAAAGTTAGCTTCAGAGCTAACGGTCTGTATTTGTAAACAAAGACACGACGAGCTGGAAATGAAACAAAAAATACTTAAAAACTGGTTAAAAAACGTTTCTGATGGAAGGAAACGACCTGTTCTCTCTTTGAATGTGGTTTATACCTTTCAGATAACATCTAGCAACAGGTAAAGCCTTACAATGAACCGTTTTCTATGGTTGGAAACTATATTTTAAGGTCACTCCTTAGCTACATATCAGAGATACATATTGTTCTTTTAATACTCTTTGTTTGTCTGGATTATATCTCACATTTGCATTAACAGTAATATATGTATAAATGCTACTAAATTAATACAAAATCTAGATAGAAACTACTCAGTTTATGTCACAGTTTAAACTTCACGCTTTCTAAAATAGGTTTTAATGCTTAAAATGGAAATAAACGACTTTTTTAAACAAAACGGTTTGTCATGGTTGGAAAGTAAATAAAGTACATTTACTCAAATACAGATTGCAGGTAGTTGTATTAGCTTAAGTATTTTCATTTGATGTCACTTTATACTACTTCTTTATTACATATCAGACATAAATATGTACTTAGATAAGAGAAGATTTACACATAATGTGAAACTAAAACTGGTATATATATATAATGAATGAGTAAATGTGTCTTTCAGACGGCCCTTGATTACATGATGGTTATTAAGTAATCTCAATATATTTCTGTTTTCTTTCAGGCTGTTTCTCTGTCATTAGAGAGTGAGAGTTATCACGATGCCGGGGAAAAACGGTGACCAGTTCAAACAGGGAGACCTGGTGTTCGCCAAGATGAAGGGATTCCCCCACTGGCCTGCCAGGGTACACTCACACACACATACACGCACACACATACATGCACACACACAACATAAATACCTGCGTACAGATGTGTATTCCTAGCTAACGTCATATTCTGTGTGTTCAGGTGTGTCAGTGTGACGGCGGTGGAAGAAACAAGAGAATCCCGGTCTACTTCTTCGGGACGCATCAGATGTACGTACACTCTGTGGAGTCTATTTTTATATAACATTACAAGACTGATTCTTATTATTACATTATAAGCTTATTGTGCTCATTTTATGTTGATGTGACTTTGGAATAAATAGACAAAATCACTAATCGCAGGTTCTGATGGGTAGGATACGAAACGAAGGGAAATTAGTGACATTTGAATAAATATTGCAAAAAAAGGGCTAAAAAAAAGGCATATATATATATATAACCTGGCCGGCTTAGCCAGTCTGTATTTCTTCAAGCACCACAAGATTCATTTCTCAAAAAATACACAGTAAAAGTACTTCAATGTATTGTTAGTAGTAGGCTTACTAATACAAAGTCAAACCGTATCAATTTCATTAAGAACTAATGGTAACATTTTATTTGTATCATTCATCAAAGATAGCAGAAAACATGCATTATGTACTATGGAGGGGACTTTGAGGATTACTCACAAAGTACACGGTAAAAGTACTTCCTTTTATTTCTGGTAGCAGTTAAACTAGTACCGAGTCCAACAGTATCAGTTTTATTAAGAACTTCTGGTAAAGAATATTTGTATCACTCATAGAATATAGCAGTGAGATTCGCCCCGCCCCTCGTAAAAAGCAAAAAGGCCTCTCAGACGCTCTTCCGTTTACTTGTTTAATAAAGAAAAACAAATGGACCGTAGACACACGGATTGACCGTCCTCATCTGCGCACTTATTTTGTAAGGTCACTTCCGGTAGCAGAATATGAAAAAACTGTAGTGTTTTCTAGTGATTTTATTTTTTGTTTTGAGAAGTACAAAATGAAAATCATCCCGTTTTTTAAGTTTAGTAAATCCATTTTCGACCATGATAAAGAAAAACGCCTTGAATTTCAATTTTGGTTTTTCAATTTTAAAACAAATTAAATATCCAGTCGTTTTTTGGTTTTGAATATCCTTCTGTGAAAAGAAAATCCAATGACCAAAACATACCCTGACCCAAAGCCAGGTGCAGACACTGTAGAGACAATGCGTTACTGAGGCTCTGTAACGCCCACGCATAGCTGGGAACCAGCAGAATGAAGGTTCTCCACCATATCTGTAGAAAACTTTAGCAAAAACAAATGGCGTATGATAGCGACAGAGAGGGAGGAACCTTCACAGGCCGGCCGAATGCTGATTGGAAGATCGTGTTGCCAAGAGACTCTGTCTAAGTCTCTGCACCAACGAGAGAGAGCCAAAGTTTAAACCTTGGCCCTCCCCAACTAGTCTCAACCAATCATAAATGTATACACCAACACACACACACAGTAATCCTGACAGCAAAGACATGGTGACTTCAAAGTGTAATATCCGTCCTCAGAGGAACGATCCCTCCGGAGAACATCGTGCCGTACGTCGGGAACAAGCTGAAGTTCGGCAGCGGCGTCCGGATCAAAGGCTTCACTGAAGGCATGTGGGAGATCCAGAACACGCCCGCCGTGGGGAGCAAACTCAAAGTAAGAGTCGCTTATTAAAACTGTTCTGTTAAATCCTCTCTCTCTTCTTTGACCTTGACTCCAATTCACAACCAGCTACCTATCACCTTAAAGCTAACTCTCACCTTAAAGCTAACTCTCACCTTAAAGCTAACTCTCACCTTAAAGCTCACTATCGCCTTAAAGCTAACTATCGCCTTAAAGCTAACTATCGCCTTAAAGCTAACTATCGCCTTAAAGCTACCTCTCGCCTTAAAGCTACCTATCGCCTTAAAGCTACCTATCGCCTTAAAGCTACCTATCGCCTTAAAGCTAACTCTCGCCTTAAAGCTAACTCTCGCCTTAAAGCTAACTCTCGCCTTAAAGCTAACTCTCGCCTTAAAGCTACCTCTCGCCTTAAAGCTAACCTCTCGCCTTAAGCTAACCTCTCGCCTAAACTCTCGCCTTAAAGCTAACTATCGCCTTAAAGCTAACTATCGCCTTAAAGCTAACTATCGCCTTAAAGCTAACTATCGCCTTAAAGCTAACTCTCGCCTTAAAGCTAACTCTCGCCTTAAAGCTACCTATCGCCTTAAAGCTACCTCTCGCCTTAAAGCTAACTATCGCCTTAAAGCTACCTCTCGCCTTAAAGCTACCTCTCGCCTTAAAGCTAACTATCGCCTTAAAGCTACCTATCGCCTTAAAGCTAACTCTCGCCTTAAAGCTACCTCTCGCCTTAAAGCTAACTATCGCCTTAAAGCTACCTATCGCCTTAAAGCTAACTCTCGCCTTAAAGCTACCTCTCGCCTTAAAGCTAACTCGCCTTAAAGCTACCTCTCGCCTTAAAGCTAACTATCGCCTTAAAGCTACCTATCGCCTTAAAGCTACCTATCGCCTTAAAGCTAACTCTCGCCTTAAAGCTACCTCTCGCCTTAAAGCTACCTCTCGCCTTAAAGCTACCTATCGCCTTAAAGCTACCTCCCGCCTTAAAGCTACCTCTCGCCTTAAAGCTAACTATCGCCTTAAAGCTACCTATCGCCTTAAAGCTAACTCTCGCCTTAAAGCTACCTCTCGCCTTAAAGCTACCTCTCGCCTTAAAGCTACCTATCGCCTTAAAGCTACCTATCGCCTTAAAGCTACCTCTCGCCTTAAAGCTACCTCTCGCCTTAAAGCTAACTGTCGCCTAAAAGCTAACTCTCGCCTTAAAGCTACCTCTCGCCTTAAAGCTACCTCTCGCCTTAAAGCTAACTATCGCCTTAAAGCTACCTCTCGCCTTAAAGCTAACTCTCGCCTTAAAGCTACCTATCGCCTTAAAGCTACCTATCGCCTTAAAGCTAACTCTCGCCTTAAAGCTAACTCTCGCCTTAAAGCTACCTCTCGCCTTAAAGCTACCTATCGCCTTAAAGCTACCTCTCGCCTTAAAGCTACCTCTCGCCTTAAAGCTAACTATCGCCTTAAAGCTACCTATCGCCTTAAAGCTAACTCTCGCCTTAAAGCTACCTCTCGCCTTAAAGCTAACTCTCGCCTTAAAGCTACCTATCGCCTTAAAGCTACCTATCGCCTTAAAGCTACCTCTCGCCTTAAAGCTACCTCTCGCCTAAAAGCGAACTCTCGCCTTAAAGCGAACTCTCGCCTTAAAGCGAACTCTCGCCTTAAAGCTAACTGTCGCCTTAAAGCGAACTGTCGCCTTAAAGCTAACTGTCGCCTTAAAGCTACCTCTCGCCTTAAAGCTACCTCTCGCCTTAAAGCTACCTGTCGCCTTAAAGCTAACTGTCGCCTTAAAGCTAACTGTCGCCTTAAAGCTACCTGTCGCCTTAAAGCTAACTCTCGCCTTAAAGCTAACTCTCGCCTTAAAGCTACCTCTCGCCTTAAAGCTACCTCTCGCCTTAAAGCTAACTGTCGCCTTAAAGCTAACTGTCGCCTTAAAGCTACCTCTCGCCTTAAAGCTACCTGTCGCCTTAAAGCTACCTGTCGCCTTAAAGCTACCTGTCGCCTTAAAGCTAACTCTCGCCTTAAAGCTAACTCTCGCCTTAAAGCTACCTCTCGCCTTAAAGCTACCTCTCGCCTTAAAGCTACCTGTCGCCTTAAAGCTACCTATCGCCTTAAAGCTACCTCTCGCCTTAAAGCTAACTCTCGCCTTAAAGCTACCTCTCGCCTTAAAGCTACCTCTCGCCTTAAAGCTAACTATCGCCTTAAAGCTACCTATCGCCTTAAAGCTAACTCTCGCCTTAAAGCTACCTCTCGCCTTAAAGCTAACTCTCGCCTTAAAGCTACCTATCGCCTTAAAGCTACCTATCGCCTTAAAGCTACCTCTCGCCTTAAAGCTACCTCTCGCCTTAAAGCTACCTCTCGCCTTAAAGCTAACTCTCGCCTAAAAGCTAACTCTCGCCTTAAAGCTACCTCTCGCCTTAAAGCGAACTCTCGCCTAAAAGCGAACTCTCGCCTTAAAGCGAACTCTCGCCTTAAAGCTAACTGTCGCCTTAAAGCTAACTGTCGCCTTAAAGCTAACTGTCGCCTTAAAGCTACCTCTCGCCTTAAAGCTACCTCTCGCCTTAAAGCTACCTCTCGCCTTAAAGCTACCTCTCGCCTTAAAGCTACCTGTCGCCTTAAAGCTACCTGTCGCCTTAAAGCTAACTCTCGCCTTAAAGCTAACTCTCGCCTTAAAGCTACCTCTCGCCTTAAAGCTACCTCTCGCCTTAAAGCTACCTCTCACCTTAAAGCTAACTCTCACCTTAAAGCTACCTATCACCTTAAAGCTAACTCTCACCTTAAAGCTAACTCTCTGTTAGGTCTAACTCTTAGTGTGTGTTTCGCTCCGCTCACCGGTCCGTCACAGCGGGCGGAGCTGCAGGAGTTCTGCTTCACACACGTTGCATACCGCTATTTTACTGTCATTTTCGGACACCTTAAAATACTGCCAGACCGGTGAAGCCATTTTGGAGAGCTTGTTTCGCACAGAGAAAAGTGTCATGTATTTGTGGTGTTAATGGATCCTTTCCGTCTTATTGTGTCCTCAGATACCAGCACAGAGCAGGGCACAAGCTACACCTGCTAAAGCTACAGCTAAAGCTACACCTGCTAAATCCACAAAGGCTACCAACGACAAAGCTAAACCCACTCCCAGCAAACCCACTCCCAGCAAACCCACTCCCAGTAAACCCACTCCCAGTAAACCCACTCCCAGCAAACCCCCTCCCAGTAAACCCCCTCCCAGTAAACCCCCTCCCAGCAAACCCCCTCCCAGTAAACCCCCTCCCAGTAAACCCCCTCCCAGTAAACCCCCTCCCAGTCGAGCGGCTCCGGTCAGAAACACTCCCAGCAGAGGATCCAGTAAAGCAGAAACTCTTCCTCCTCCTGCTGCTGTTTCTGTTTCTAAAACTCCGACCAGATCTTCTCTCAGAAACGCTCCGGAGAAAACGGAAAGCTCAGGAACAGATTCAGCTCCAGAGACTCTGAACAGGAGGAGCAGCAGGTCAGCTGCAGCTAATGCACCAGAGAAGAAGAACGAGGACGAAGAGGAGAAGAAGAAGGAGGACGAAGAGGAGAAGAAGAAGAAGGAGGAGGTGGTAAGAAACTCTCTGAAATAATTAAAAGGCGTTTGCAGCTCTTCCAGAAAACAGCTGTTTTTATTGATAAATATGACTCTTTCTTCGTTTGAATCGGTTCTTCTCCTTAGCGACTCCTTAGCGACTCATTAGCGACTCCTTAGCATTAGCTCATTTGAGTGTTCTTTTTTTTTATTTGTCAGATTGATGCAGAGCAACAAAAGAAAATAGATCATGCTGTTACCCTTCCAGGTAAATCACACACACACACACACACAGACACAGACACACACACGGACAAACACACACACACGGACAAACACACACAGACACAGACACACACACACGGACAAACACACACAGACACAGACACACACACACAGACACACACACACAGAGACACACACACACACAGAGACACACACGGACAAACACACACATAGAGACACACACACGGACAAACACACACACACAGACACACACAGACACAGACACACACACGGACAAACACACACACACACACACGGACAAACACACACAGACACACACACACACACACACACAGACACAGACACACACACACAGACACACACACACACAGACACACACACGGACAAACACACACAGACACACACACACACACACACACACACACACACACACACACACACACACACACACACACACACACTGTCAGGTGTAAAGCATTTGAGGAGATAAAACTTCTGATTTTATCTCCAACAGTCGACAAGAAACTGAAGAGCCCAGAACCAAAGTCTGAGGAAGAGGAGGAGAAATCTTCATCAGAGAGTCAAGGAGTCAAGAGGAAAAGGGACGAGGAAGAGGAGGAAACGAGTGAAGGGAACAAGGAGGCAAAGAGAAAAGAGAAACGGGATGAAGAGGAGAAGAAAGAAGAAGCTGGGGTGAAGACGAGGAGAGAAGAGGAAGAGGAGAAGAAACCAAAACAAGATGGTGGCGAGGAGAAGAAGACGAGGAGAGAGACGAGGTCGACAGAAAAGGGGGAGGAAGAGGAGGTGAAGAAGAAGAAGGTGACTGAGGAGGAAGAGGAGACAGGAGGGAGGAAGACGAGGAGAGAGACAAGGTCGAAAGAAAAGGAGGAAGAAGAGGAGACCCCCAAACAAGATGGTGGCGAGGTGAAGAAGACGAGGAGAGAAACGAGGGAGGAAGAGGAGGTGAAGAAGGTGACAGAGGAGGTGAAGAAGGTGACAGAGGAGGTGAAGAAGGTGACAGAGGAGGTGAAGAAGGTGACAGAGGAGGAAGAGGAGGTGAAGAAGGTGACAGAGGAGGTGAAGAAGGTGACAGAGGAGGAAGAGGACAAGACCCCCAAACAAGATGGTGGCGAGGTGAAGAAGACGAGGAGAGAGACGAGATCCAGAGAAAGAGTAGAGGAGAAGGAGGAAGAGGAGGTGAAGAAGACGAAGGTGACGGAGGAGAAGAAACCAAAACAAGATGGCAGCGAGGTGAAGAAGACGAGGAGAGAGACGAGATCGAGAGAAAAGGAGGAAGAGGAGAAGAAACCCAAACAAGATGGCAGCGAGGTGAAGAAGACGAGGAGAGAGACGAGATCGAGAGAAAAGGAGGAAGAGGAGACTGGGGGGAGGAAGACGAGGTCGAGAGAAAGGGAGGAAGAGGAGAAGAAACCCAAACAAGATGGCAGCGAGGTGAAGAAGACGAGGTCGAAAGACAAGAAGGAGGAAGAGGAGAAGGAAGGACACGGGACGAAGAGGAAGAGGGAGGAAGAGGAGGTGAAGAAGGTGACGGAGGAGGAAGAAACTGCAGGGAGGAAGACGAGGAGAGCTGAGGAGCAGAAGAAAGCAAAGCATGCTGGGAAAGAAGACGAGGTAAAACATTTATTTTTGATTTCTATTCAATTAACTTTATTGACTGGAACAAGACGACGAACTCATCAAAGCTGCCCGTGTGTTAGGGCTGATCAATCAATCGTATTTTAATCACAATTACCATTTAGAAAACAACATAATCGAAATAAAACGATTATTTTTATTTAATTATTTTTATTATTTTTATTAATTAATTTATTATTATTATTTTTTTAATATTTTTTTTATTCGTTTTTTAGTTGAATTAAACTTATAGTTCAGGGTAATCAACTGTTATAAAATCCTAAACAGTCACTGTGCGTCTCTAGATCCTTGTCCACATAGCGCTGATATCTGTTGTACCATCAGGACACTACTGTCCTTTGAACAAAATGCGCAAATTGGCCGTCAATCTAATTTCGCATGGTGGTGCTGGCCCAGTTGTCTCTAAACTCATAAGCCATTCTATTTCTTTGGGTAAATGATACGTCCGTTTTAATGATACTTAAAGTTCAGGGTAATCAACTGTTAAAAACATACAGTTCACATTTTTATTTTCAATAAATTGATGTTTTCAAAGTAAATCGTTTTTAATACTCGTGATATCAATTATTGACCCAAATAATCGAGATTATGATTTTTGCCATAATCGAGCAGCCCTACTGTGTGTGTTGTATCTAATGAGACGTGTTGTGTTTGCAGAGAGAGAGTCGGCAGGCGGACAAGAGGCAGAGTTTCCTGAAGTCTCTGAAAGGGTTACTGACGGACGAGAGAGGAGGCCGCAGGAGGAGCTCGCTGTAACAAACACATTCATTTATTCATTGTTTACACACGGATATATTCTACTGTATTCATAAAACAAAAAATAGAGGGTTTTATTCCAGATCATTACATGGCTTAGTTGAATACTCGATTCTGATTGGTCCATTCAGAACATGTGACACGTTGTTAATCCAGTAAAGACCGCTGTCAATGACTTATTGACCGTTGTTAAGGACGCTCACATCTGCAGAAAGAAGTCCGGTCGATTGAACTGGCCGAAAACCGACAAGACAAGAGGGACAAGAAAACATCGGAGAAGTAAGACAAGAGGGACAAGAAAACAGTGGAGAAGTAAGACAAGAGGGACAAGAAAAACAGTGGAGAAGTAAGACAAGAGGGATAAGAAAACAGTGGAGAAGTAAGACAAGAGGGATAAGAAAACAGTGGAGAAGTAAGACAAGAGGGATAAGAAAACAGTGGAGAAGTAAGACAAGAGGGATAAGAAAACAGTGGAGAAGTAAGACAAGAGGGACAAGAAAACAGTGGAGAAGTAAGACAAGAGGGATAAGAAAACAGCGGAGAAGTACGACAAGAGGGACAAGAAAAACAGTGGAGAAGTAAGACAAGAGGGATAAGAAAACATCGGAGAAGTAAGACAAGAGGGATAAGAAAACAGTGGAGAAGTAAGACAAGAGGGATAAGAAAACAGTGGAGAAGTAAGACAAGAGGGACAAGAAAACAGTGGAGAAGTAAGACAAGAGGGATAAGAAAACAGCGGAGAAGTAAGACAAGAGGGATAAGAAAACAGTGAAGTAAGACAAGAGGGACAAGAAAACAGTGGAGAAGTAAGACAAGAGGGACAAGAAAACGGTGAAGTAAGACAAGAGGGACAAGAAAACAGTGGAGAAGTAAGACAAGAGGGACAAGAAAACAGTGGAGAAGTAAGACAAGAGGGATAAGAAAACAGTGGAGAAGTAAGACAAGAGGGACAATAAAACAGTGGAGAAGTAAGACAAGAGGGATAAAAAAACAGCGGAGAAGTAAGACAAGAGGGACAAGAAAACAGTGGAGAAGTAAGACAAGAGGGATAAGAAAACGGAGAAGTAAGACAAGAGGGACAAGAAAAACAGCAGTGAAGTAAGACAAGAGGGACAAGAAAACAGTGGAGAAGTAAGACAAGAGGGATAAGAAAACAGTGGAGAAGTAAGACAAGAGGGACAAGAAAACAGTGGAGAAGTAAGACAAGAGGGACAAGAAAACAGTGGAGAAGTAAGACAAGAGGGACAAGAAAACAGCGGAGAAGTAAGACAAGAGGGATAAGAAAACAGCGGAGAAGTAAGACAAGAGGGACAAGAAAACAGCGGAGAAGTAAGACAAGAGGGACAAGAAAACAGTGGAGAAGTAAGACAAGAGGGATAAGAAAACAGTGGAGGGATAAGAAAACAGTGGAGAAGTAAGACAAGAGGGACAAGAAAACAGTGGAGAAGTAAGACAAGAGGGATAAGAAAACAGTGGAGAAGTAAGACAAGAGGGATAAGAAAACAGCGGAGAAGTAAGACAAGAGGGACAAGAAAACAGCGGAGAAGTAAGACAAGAGGGACAAGAAAACAGTGGAGAAGTAAGACAAGAGGGATAAGAAAACAGCGGAGAAGTAAGACAAGAGGGACAAGAAAACAGCGGAGAAGTAAGACAAGAGGGATAAGAAAACAGTGGAGAAGTAAGACAAGAGGGACAAGAAAACAGTGGAGAAGTAAGACAAGAGGGACAAGAAAACAGTGGAGAAGTAAGACAAGAGGGATAAGAAAACAGCGGAGAAGTAAGACAAGAGGGATAAGAAAACAGTGGAGAAGTAAGACAAGAGGGACAAGAAAACAGTGGAGAAGTAAGACAAGAGGGATAAGAAAACAGCGGAGAAGTAAGACAAGAGGGACAAGAAAAACAGCAGTGAAGTAAGACAAGAGGGACAAGAAAACAGTGGAGAAGTAAGACAAGAGGGACAAGAAAACAGCGGAGAAGTAAGACAAGAGGGATAAGAAAACAGTGGAGAAGTAAGACAAGAGGGACAAGAAAACAGCGGAGAAGTAAGACAAGAGGGATAAGAAAACAGCGGAGAAGTAAGACAAGAGGGATAAGAAAACAGCGGAGAAGTAAGACAAGAGGGATAAGAAAACAGTGGAGGGATAAGAAAACAGTGGAGAAGTAAGACAAGAGGGACAAGAAAACAGCGGAGAAGTAAGACAAGAGGGATAAGAAAACAGTGGAGAAGTAAGACAAGAGGGATAAGAAAACAGTGGAGGGATAAGAAAACAGTGGAGAAGTAAGACAAGAGGGACAAGAAAACAGCGGAGAAGTAAGACAAGAGGGATAAGAAAACAGCGGAGAAGTAAGACAAGAGGGATAAGAAAACAGCGGAGAAGTAACGGGGCAGAAACCCTCCTTTTTACGCAGCGGTCCAGACATAGACATCAAACGGCGACACATATTCAGTGTGCAGTTCCTTTGGCATTAGGGCAGGGATATCTAGATACTTCCCAAGGTTTGACATAATGAACTGTGCTACTTTTAAAGCAAGAACGATCGCAGTTCCAGCCGTTGGTGCGCCGTGGAACGGAGGTTTTCTTATTTTTAAGTAAAACATTTGCTTAACGGGAAAAGATACCCCATTTTAATTTACTTTTCTATTAGGAAATCATTTATTTTCAGATGCTTTCTCTATTTTAGCATTTATAGAAAATATATATATTTTTTAAATTAACAGAATAACTTAATTGAAATATTTTTTAATTCGTTTTCTTTGAACATTTATCAGGAGGGATGCAGCCACGACCAGCTCGGAGGTTACAAGAAGGAGTCAGACGACAACATCGGACAAAAAGAACGACAAAGAATCCACCGCGAGTCTCAGGAAGTCAGAGACAAAGACCTCAAAAAGTGAGAAGATTGTTGACAAGAAAGATCAAAAACCTGCAGAGAAACCGACAGGAAGACAGGGACAGGAAGAGGGGAACACCTCCAGTCAGAAAACAACAACAACAACAACAGAGAAGAAGAAGGAGGTGAAGACGGACGAACAGAAGAACGATGTTTTAAGTAAAATCCCAGAGGAAGAGAAGGAGAAGAAAGACGAGAGGAAAATCATCGGGAAAATCGTGAAGGCGACGCCAGGACGCGGGACGAAGGTCCAGATGAAGACGATGATGGGAGGAGTGACGATGGAGCAGGAGAGGAAGAAGAAGGAGGAGGAGGAGAAGAAGAAGAAGAAGAAGGAGGAGGAAGAAGGGAAGAAGGAGAGGAAATCTGAGGATAGAAAAGTGGACGACAAAAAGGGAACGGAGGGCAAAAAGGAAAATGAGGCGATGAAAAAGAGCGAAGAGGAGAAAAAATCTACGTCCAAAACCTCCGAAAAGAAAGAAAGCAGCGTGGAGAAAACAGCCACGAAAGACCAGAAGAAGAAAGAAGTGTCTGACGGGAAAACGACCGCAGAGCAGACGACTAAACCACAGAAGAAGAAAGAAGAAACAGAGGTGAAGAAAACAGCCACGAAAGACCAGAAGAAGAAGGAGGAGAAACCTGAGAAGACAGACGGAAAGACCACCGAAGAGTCGGACACGAAACCACAGAAGAAGAAAAGAGATGGAGCATCGCAGTCTGAGGACGAGGAGAAGAAGAAGAAGAAGAAGAGTTCAGATGTTTCCATGAAGAGCGGCTCGTCGGAGCAGAAGAAGAGCGTGGCGGCCACGGCGGCCATGACACTAACGGACTCAACGCTGCACCGTATCCATGGAGACATCCGGATCTCTCTGACACAAAACCCCGTAAGAGATCACTGATTTAATATTATAGGGAGACCTTTAAAGAGTCCTCTCTAGTGTGTCTACTTTTAAAAGTTCTCTCTAGTGTGTCTACTTTAAAGAGTCCTCTCTAGTGTCTCTACTTTAAAGAGTCCTCTCTAGTGTCTCTACTTTAAAGAGTCCTCTCTAGTGTATCTACTTGAAAGAGTCCTCTCTAGTGTCTCTACTTTAAAGAGTCCTCTCTAGTGTGTCTACTTTAAAAAGTTCTCTCTAGTGTGTCTACTTTAAAGAGTCCTCTCTAGTGTCTCTACTTTAAAGAGTCCTCTCTAGTATGTCTACTTTAAAAAGTCCTCTCTAGTGTGTCTACTTTTAAAAGTTCTCTCTAGTGTCTCTACTTTAAAGAGTCCTCTCTAGTATGTCTACTTTAAAAAGTCCTCTCTAGTGTGTCTACTTTTAAAAGTCCTCTCTAGTGTGTCTACTTTTAAAAGTTCTCTCTAGTGTGTTTACTTTAAAGAGTCCTCTCTAGTGTGTCTACTTTTAAAAGTTCTCTCTAGTGTGTCTACTTTAAAGAGTCCTCTCTAGTGTCTCTACTTTAAAGAGTCCTCTCTAGTGTCTCTACTTTAAAGAGTCCTCTCTAGTGTGTCTACTTTAAAAAGTTCTCTCTAGTGTGTCTACTTTAAAGAGTCCTCTCTAGTGTCTCTACTTTAAAGAGTCCTCTCTAGTATGTCTACTTTAAAAAGTCCTCTCTAGTGTGTCTACTTTTAAAAGTTCTCTCTAGTGTGTTTACTTTAAAGAGTCCTCTCTAGTGTGTCTACTTTTAAAAGTTCTCTCTAGTGTGTCTACTTTAAAGAGTCCTCTCTAGTGTCTCTACTTTAAAGAGTCCTCTCTAGTGTCTCTACTTTAAAGAGTCCTATTTAGTGTGTCTGCTTTAAAGAGTCCTCTCTAGTGTCTCTACTTTAAAGAGTCCTCTCTAGTGTCTCTACTTTAAAGAGTCCTCTCCAGTGTCTCAACCCTGTAAGAGATTCATTATTATAGGGAAACAATAGCGCCAAGTGTTCCGTAGTGATGTCACTATGTTCCGGAAGTCATTGTATGAGATGTGAAATTCTGATCTGAGATTAAAGTGGTACATAATACAAATTTAAAAAATATAAAATATGAGCAAAAATTCTTCTGTAAGATTTAAATGGTGACTTTTTGAGAGAATCTAAATGTGTGTGTGTGTGTGTGTGTGTGTGTGTGTGTGTGTGTGTGTTTCAGGACATCAGTAAGTGTCTGCTGGCTCTGGATCAGCTCAGTATGCTCCTCGTCACGTCCAAACACGTGAAGAGACACAGCGAGCTGATCGCCACGCTCAGGAAGGTAAACACTGCTTTATTATCAAATATCTATCTAACACCTGGATGCGTCTTAGCTGCACACACACACACACACACACACACACACACACACACACACACACACACACACACACACACACACACACACACACACACACACACAGCTGCAAGTAGAGGCTGAACATCAACAGGAAACACATGTACTGCACTTCCTGTACTGTACCTCCGTATAGAAGCTGATACATGTCATAAATACTTGAAGTAAATGTACCAACTTTAAGTGTATTTCTACTCCGTTTAACTGCCGACAGAAGGAGATAATTACGTATATTTCTGGGTTAAATAAACTACATTTTAACCTTGTTTTTATCCCGGTGCAGCTGCAGCATTGTATCTCAGTATAGAAGCTGATAAATGTCATAAATACTTGAAGTAAATGTACACACGTTCACTGTATTTCTTCTGCGTTTAACTGCCAGATAAATGTCATGTATACGTGGGTTGAATATACTTATTTTAACCGTGTTTTTCTCCTGCTTCCAGCTGCGGTACTACCGGGCGAACCAGGCCATCATGGACAAAGCTTCGATGCTTTATAACCGTCTGAAGAACTCCTTCCTGGTGGGCGAGGGCGAGGAGGTGGTGAGCGCCGCCTTCCTGCAGTCCCTCCTGCAGGAGAACGAGAGGGGGGAGGAGCAGAGGGTGAGGAAGAGGAGGGAGGAAGAGGGAGAGAAGGCCAAGACTGAAGGTAAATGCATGCTCAAATGTACACAGGGAGTGAATGGAGTGATAGAAAACTGTGTGCCAAATAAAAAATTACTAAAAAAAATGTGATAATTATTTTGTACGTACAATTTTAATTTTAGAAATATAAAAAAATATTATAAATTAATTAAATTATACATTTTAATTTGTTATGATTTATTTATAGTTTTTTTGTCATTGTTTTAATAACAAAAAAAACAGCTATTTATAATGTGTGTCCCCTCCCTCCCGCAGCTGCAGTGGTCTGTCCCTGAGTCTTCACTGTTCTTTAAGCAGAG
The DNA here is from genome assembly GCF_902827165.1 of Trematomus bernacchii. Classification (NCBI taxonomy): domain Eukaryota; kingdom Metazoa; phylum Chordata; class Actinopteri; order Perciformes; family Nototheniidae; genus Trematomus; species Trematomus bernacchii. Next base: position 20,042 of record NW_022988130.1, read on the forward strand.
CGGACCGTACCAACTCTAATCCGAGGGGTGGTCAACAAGATCCCCCACATCGCATTAAACACCTCTATAGCAGTTTGTTGTAACGAGTGCCGTAGATACAGACTTCACCACAGCAGTGTTCATCTCTCACACTAATTCAACACGTCAGCATTAAACACAACGTTTACCGTCTCTTTTTCAAACCTTACTTTGTGGGTTTTCTTTGGCATTAATGTTCTTTCATCACTAAATAGTCAGGAAATAAACAGAAAAATTACTTTTATTTAAATCCGATGTGAAGGGCTGATGGGTAATGTAGTTTTTTCAGGTTTAAAGTCACTAAAGTGTTTTTATAAATCTCTACAGCCACATGTATTCTGTATTTTTATCGTGATGTTTTTAAATTGTTTTGTTTTGTATCTGCTCGGGTGCCGTTGGGTTTCTAGATGGCTGTTTTGTAAATATGTAATTTTTGTAATACAGTGTTTTTTTTGTTTTTCTTCCAAATGTGAAACATGTGCTGGTTTTTGTAAATAGATGTATGCAAAGTAGTAAATAAAAAGAAGTACACAAAATCTTTCTTTTTTGTTTGGGTCCGAGTCTCTTCAATTTACAAAAACTCAAATGTTATTAAAATTACATATATTTATCTAAAAATCCCTTTTTCTCGATTCAAGCTTTATTTTATTGACATGAAAACAGAAATATGTATAATATTTGTTTTAAATCATACAAACACATAAGATACTAAGACTTGCATTTATAATAATATAATAAAACTATATATATATTAATATTTATGAAAAATATCCTGCATGCTGCTGCATTGTTATTACTGTTCAGAAAACAGCCAACAGACCCCTCCCTCTCTGTGTGTGTGTGTGTGTGTGTGTGTGTGTGTGTGTGTGTGTGTGTGTGTGTGTGTGTGTGTGTGTGTGTGTGTGTGTGTGTGTAGGGGCGGGATCAGGAAGCTGGAGGTGTGTTTTCAATGTCCTCGCGGAAGACTAGCAGAGCGACCGACACACAGAAAAAAAAACCCAAACAGAAATCAGAAAACACCGGGAATAATACACAGATGAGTGTGTGTCTGCTGCAGCACGGTGTGTGTGTGACTGTGTGAGTGTGTGGCAGACATGGTGTTAGAGCTGCGGACCTGAAGGAGAACAGCCGGCATCACCATGGCCCACCACGTAGGCAACGGAGGAGCAGAGGAGGAGGTGGGTCAAATTACCGAGAATACCCCGCCGAGACATATCTAATGTTTTTATTATAACACAGCATGCACGTTACTGCAACTGTCTGTTGTTCGTGTGTGTGTGTGTGTGTGTTTTATATAATTCAAATGCTATTTCCCGTATGCTCCACACAGTAGGCTTCATTCCTTTAATACTCGTGTATTTTTTATATATATTTTACCTAATTTATTGACATATTTCGGTTAATTGTTCATTTTTTATTTGATTATTTTAGGGAAAAAAATCCTATAATAATGTTCAATCTTTTTATATTTATTTGTATTAATATTGTAGAGATTTTTTAAGATGTTATGGTTCTTCTTCATATGCTCCACAGGAGGCTATACTCCAATAATACTCATGTGCATTTTTATACTTTTTTATTTAGTATTTTGGAGTTTTAATACCAATGTGCATTTTATTTAAAGTATTTTTTCATTTATATTATATCAATTATATTTCACCATGGACTCTTATATGAAATAAAAATTTAGAAAATATACACAATGCACGTCAGTAGTACAGATATATCCTGCTGTGTTTGTGGAGCATGTAGAACATGTGCATTTAGTAGGCTGTAGTATCATGGTAATTATAATATATAAGTAAATCAACCTTTATAGGAATATATAGTATTATGGGAATATAATATAAATGCAACACAAACACAGTACAGACCATACGTGTCTCCAATACCATATTTAATCTATATTATATATATTATATTATACAAAGTGCCTTGTTTCAAGAACCCACCAACCATTCCCAGCTTCTAAGACGAACTTTGAGCATCCTCTCACCCTGTTTGCACTGGGACACTCCCAGTTAGAACAAAAGCAACAAGGCCGTAAGCTGACTGGAAACATAAAGGTTAACAAATAACTTTTACTGGCTCTCTTTGCATCGTATCCCAGCCCGAACCCACTCTCCCCACTCAGAGACATCCTGAAATCCAGCTTCCTGTTGGCCTGCGGTGGTAATCAGATCCTCCATTTACATAAACCTACACACACACACACACACACACACACACACACACACACACACACACACACACACACACACACACACACACACACACACACACACACACACACACACACACACACACGATGGTATCACTTCACTTAAAGCTGATAACACACTGCGGGTGGAGAAAGATAAGAATCAGAAGCTTTAAACAGACACGGAAATCAGAAAATGTGCCCAATGTTTAAAAGAAAATTCTGCAAATAGATTAAATAATTCCAAAGACACACTGTGGGTCAGTACAGAACGACTACAGGAACGTTATATATATATATATATTATATTTAAAAGGACAATTTAAGGGACAACAGACCCCTTATCGAGGTACAATGGATCTGCTTAATGTATATAAAATCCCTAAGATTTTGGTTTAATACTTATATTTCTCCACATAGCACCAACAAATACCCATCTGAACATCTGAACTAAAATAACCCTAAATTGATGTTAAAGTCATACATTTGCAAGAAAAACCTCATAGTGTGAGATTTACGTCTCAAATTGTAAAGGATATTGAAGCACAAATACAGCCGAGTAATTGTACCACTTTAACCTCGGAGATTAAGCACGTTTGCTTCTCGTTAATTTAGAGTTTTTTCCTCTGAATATTACCCCGTCTACCTGGGTCGATCATGATTACTTGTTTACCTACAATAACCCCAATTAGCTGTCAAAGATCTTTACGCCTCAGGGAATATTCAAGTATTTTTCTTAAGTATTTGAGTGAGTTTTCTTGTAAATGTACCCCTTTAATCTCAGACAGTACACTTGATTCCTTTCCTCATATAAACGAGATTTATTTTCACTTTATTCTCCAAATTATAAATTGTAAATTCGCTTTTTGAATAATCTTTGAATGAAAACGACAAAGGGAAAGTTTCGGTACAAATGAAAGGCCTTTTAGAGCAGAGTCAATTATACTTAATAATAATAATAATGGGTTCCATTTATAAAGCACTTCATATTTGATTTCAAATGCCGAAGTGCTACAAGCAGTGAGCATGAACAGTATAAATAGACATTACACAACACGGTAGAATTAATAAAAAGCAATAAAAAAATAAATAAAAGGGTGGTAAAAAGGTCTGGGCAAAGGCTCTTTTGAAGAGATGGGTTTTGAGGCCTTGATTGGGAGTCCGCCTGCTATCACAGTAGTAGCGGGAGAGAGGCAAGCAGTCAGCCGGAGATAGTCGGCTGTTTTATAACCTCTGCTGTTTTTAAGGGCTGTCCGGGTCATACCTTACTTGTTAATTTCCTAATTTTCTCTGACAATCGCTCCTCTGTTCGCCTCAACCCTAACTCACCACATTACAGACGAATCAGCTGAGAGGGAACACGCTGAGGTTATTAAAGATTCAGACAAAGACGTTACTACCCAGGAACACAACAATAAATAATACAAACAAACTGAAATGGTTTACCGTGCTATAACTTTTTCATTTTGTAATCGAGTCCATAAAGCTTATGCAGCAGTTCTGGTTTAAACCCTGTGGTATGAATGGACTTTAGATTACACCGTGAGAATTCAAGTGGATTAAAAACTGGGCTTTACTTAAACACATATACCATTTCCTCACTTGTATGTGTGGAAAACGACTGGATGTTTCGTACAAATGTAGTTAAATCGTGTACGTAGTTATCCCAAATATCTACAACACTTTACAAACCCAGAAAATGTGTAGTTTGGGTCAGTTTGGTTTTCATAAACTGACCTTTGACCAGTTTTAAGCCTCATATTAACGGTAGTTTGCAGAGAAACAAGCGTAGCATATGTTAGCCTTTAGCTCGTAGGTCGAGGGAAAACTTTTGTTATTGAAATGACAGAATCAACAACTTTCTCCATATGGACATTAGAGTGAGTTTGTGGATCTTGAAGGGGTCTTTAAACGGGTACCAATACGTGTAATGAGTTTTCAAGGATTTCCTGAATGTGTGCAGGTCTTTGAAAAGGTTTTTGGGGTCTTGAGGATCACTCAAAGTTGTTCAAGGGTCTTTCGATGAGTATCAGAAGGTTAGAAGGGTCTTCAAGGAATATTTTACTGTTCCCAAGTCTTTGAGAGTGTTTCAAATGCTATTAAGAGTGTTCTTTTGGAACTTCCTTGGAGATTTGGAGGGAGCTTTTGGATTTTGAGGGTCCGTCAATTGGTACAGAGAACTTGATGAGTTTTCAAGGAATTGCTGAATATGTACAGGTCTTTGACATTTTCTTTATTAAGGTTTTGTGAGTTATGGAGTGAGTTGATGGATCTTGAGGGTCATTTGGCCTCTAAAGTTTGATGAGTCTCCCAGGAATCGTTGAATTTCCTCACTTCGTTGAGAAGGATTATATAACCAATTTCAACCTGTTTTGTTGAACTTTCTTGTAGATTCAATGGATCAAGATATGAGTTTGTGGATCTTAAGGCAGCTTTTCAAAGATCCTTCGACGGTATCAGTAACTCTTATGGGTCTTTAAGAAACCTCTTGATGTGCCAAGGTCTTTGAGAGAGTTTAAAATGCTCACATTGAGTTGTTTGTGGAATCCTTTGGACATTTGATTGGTCACAGATTAAGCTATTGGATCTTGAAGAAACTTTTCAAAGATCCTTTGATGGTATCAGTGTCTTCAACAAGCGTTTGCATGAGCCAAGGTCTTTGTTTCACTTGCTCTTTTTAGGTCTTTGTGGAACTTTCTTGGAGATTTGACGGGTCAAGGAGGGAGTTCTTGGGTCTTGAGGATCACTCAAAGTTTTTCAAGGGTTTTTCAATGTGTATCAGAAGGTTCTTCAAGGAATATTTTACTGTTCCCAAGTGATCTTTTGGATGTTGAGGGTCACTGAAACTTGTTCAAGGGTCCGTTAATGTGTACCAATAAGTGTGGTTTGCCTTCAAGGAATCTTTGAATATGCCAAGGTCTTTGAGATGGTCATCGCATGCTTCTGATTGATCTTAAGTTTGATTTTAAGGATCTGAAAGTTGTTCCAGAAGTTTCTCAAAGCCCCTTAAAGAACAGGAAGTGTCCTTTAAACATATTTGACAGGTTTTGGGGCTTTGGAGGAGGTCATCGGAGGAGGTTAGGGTGCAACAGGGTCTCCTGAGGGGAATTGCTTACCTTTAACTGGACAGAAAGGTCATACTGGGGGATTCTCCGGGGGTTTCCAGGCGTCTAGAGAGTGGATTATGTGTTAAAGTGTGTGTGTGTGTGTGTGTGTGTGTGTGTGTGTGTGTGTGTGTGTGTGTGTGTGTGTGTGTGTGTGTGTGTAACAGGACACAGTGTGTAGGTCTTCACTAATTGACTAGAGAGCTGCTGCTGTCACTAGAGAGGCTCCTCGGTGTAACATCAGACAGCGCTGAAGCTTCTCCACAGAAACATGAGATCTGTGGAGCAAGTCGATCCACTCCTGTGAACCGTGGTAACAAGAATATTTAGCTTTTTGTTTACAGTATATATACTAAAGTACTACAACTACTAAATAAAGTCTTTAAAATGTGTGAAAATTGCCAATCTTTTTACGTAATCTACATCTTTAAGGCCTTCGTTTCATGCTTACAAATAATAATACAAAATATAATAAAGAAAATAACAAATATAAATAATTATAATAATAATAATATGAACCAAAAATATGAATAGTAATACGAAAATAGAATAATAAAAGAAAGATTACAAATAATAATAATAAACCATTTTAAGTACAATTTTTTCTTATAATAATTTATTTTACTTAATGCAGTATTGTTACAGTGTGGTATTAGTAGTTTTACTGCAGTAATTCATCTTTCTTCTAGCCCTTTATTAGGTAGCTATTTAAAAAAAGGATTATCTTATCTCAATGCAAATCTGCAAAAGAATTACGTCACTTTTAAGAGTCTTTTGTTTGTTGACGTGCAGCACAGGCTGGTTAAACAGCATTCATGTATAACTACACACACACACACACACACACACACACACACTGGGAGCGTATGGTGTGTGTGTGTGTAAAGCTGTTTGTGTTGCAGACCTACAGAAACACAGGCTGAGACTCGGAGAGAGCATCTGTTTGTGCGGGAGAAGAGCGATAAAAGTGTGAAAGGAAGCAGAGAGCGTCTGTTTGGATTTACACACACACACACACACACACACACACACACACACACACACACACACACACACACACACACATACACACACACACACACACACACACACACACACACACACACACACACATACATTTGCCAATAGGAGTGCAAGTGACTCATAGTGACTTTGGGATGTTAGCCTCTGCAGACCATGTATATGCACTAAAACCTATATAACACAGTACAGGAGAGGGAAGCCCCAGAAAAGCAGAAAAGGGACCTTTAAGTATTTCCATGTTATGCTACGTAATACCTCTACTTATACCATCTTGATATATATTACATAACGTGAAGATAAACTCATGTTTAAATCATATTTCTGCCTCTTCTGTGTGGACCGTGACCTTAACTGGGTCACAGCAGTGAAGTCTGGTTTCTCAGAGGGTCGATAGCCTTGTGTGTGTGTGTGTGTGTGTGTGTGTGTGTGTGTGTGTGTGTGTGTGTGTGTGTGTGTGTGTGTGTGTGTGTGTGTGTGTGTGTGTGTGTGTGTGTTTGTGTGTGTGTGTGTGTGTGTGTGTTTGTGTATGTGTGTGTGCAGCTGTACCCTATTATGTAAGAAGCCACTGTGCTGCTATTATTAGCTTCTACTGAGGCACCAAAGACTCTGGTGTTTGTGTGTGTATGTTTGTGCAAAATCAATGCGGTTATGTTCGTGTTGACGTGTCGATGCTAAAATACAATACGCATTGGGTTATAGCCGCCTGTAAGGTGTGTGTGTGTGTGTGTGTGTGTGTGTGTGTGTGTGTGTGTGTGTGTGTGTGTGTGTGTGAGTGTGTGTGTGTGGGTGGTATTACAATGTTATCATGAAGCTGAAACTCCTTCTACAAACAGTGGGTCCTTAAATGTACAAATCTTAGCTTCTCTTAATATGTCACCTATTATTCTCCTCCTTTAATAAAATGGAGCAGAAATGAGTCTTAAAATCTGGGAATGAGTCAGCATTTTCTTACTTCCTGTCCCCTGGTCTGGAAGTCAATGGTTTCCTGAATGTGTTTTGGGTTGTTATCCTGAAATAAGGTCTGTGGTTAACACTAGCCTCCTTTAGCTTAGCAGTGGTGGCGTGAAGTCATGTGACCGTGCTGTAGTTCCTTTATAGCCCAACATTAGCCACC
>NW_022988130.1:32500-35000 GCF_902827165.1 Trematomus bernacchii
ATACGTCTCCCTGATACTCGGTAGGAAAACCAATCAACCTTTTTCTATAGATATGGCCGCTTCAACTGAACCAGCTGTTTCTATAGCATCCTCGTGTTGAGTATTAGGTGCAAAACTCTCTTGTCCTCAGGACGGTTTTTAGGTTTTTTGGGGGGTTTATTTTATGCCAATTAAAAGCTTGTGTTTGACCAGGGACTGGAGAGGGAAACCTTCTGGAGGCCGAATCTCTGCTGGAGCCGTACCAACAGAAATACCCCAAAGTAAGATAAGACTCACATGAGGTGTATTTCTGCAGAAAGTAATACACATTTAAACCTTAGTGACTATCAGAACACATATGTAAAAGTATTGATACACTGCATCATGTTTTGTTTCTTTCAGGGCTCCATCATTCTCTTCTACTCCGCTCGCATCTCAGCGCTACGAGGGAACTTCGAGAAGGTCGTATATCATATCATATAATGCACATTTGAGGACTAAATGATCCGCCTCTTCCCTCCTTTATATCAAAGGCACTCTGTGGGATTCTTTGACCTGACTTTCTTACATCGTGAACTGTACTGTACTATATATAAATCAATAAATACAATTCAATCAGTAAAAGGTTGTTGTGTGTTTCAGGCGCGGGCGATGTACGAGGAGTGCATCAGCAGCCAGCAGGAGTGGAAGCAGATCCACCATCTGTGCTACTGGGAGCTGATGTGGACTCACTCCTACCAGCAGGAGTGGCAGCAGGCGTACCTTTACGCTGACCTGCTGTGCAAGGAGAGCCGCTGGTCCAAGGTCAAACAACACTATCATTACATTCATATAACAACACATTCGTTTTTTTAGCTTATTAGCATCAGTTTAAATACACAAAAATAACTAAATAATATTCAGTCAAGGAACAGGCGGTGAAACAAATGGACTCCCCAAGTCGATTTATACTGGAAACAGATGATATCACTTGTTTTGTTATGAAGCAAAAATGTATGGAAACAAATATAATTATAACATTAAACACAAATAGTCAAATATAGCATAGAATTGGAATAAAATGTGCACTAATGAATCAGACTTTCTCTTATAAAGCAAACATTTATTGATTTGATATTATGTGTTGTTGTTGTTGTTGTTGTTGTTGTTGTTGTTGTATTGTGACTGCACGAATGCATCTGTTGAGGGAAAACAGTACGATATTATCTACAATGGTGTTAATCCAATCTTTGCTTTTTGCCCTCTCCAGGCTATTTATGTGTACCAGAAGGCGGCCATCCTCAGTATGATGACAGAGGAGGAAGTAAAGACGACGGGGGAAGACATCATGGAGCTCTTTAGGTCAATAAAACATTAATAATGTCCCAAAAACACATACAATTTGGAATATATAAAGAAAAAACATTGTGAAAACCTTTTTGTAAAGTTACGACATTTCTTTCTGTCCTTTTTCCTTTACAGAACTTTTTTAAACAGTAGAATATATAATGTTTTTATGTTCCTCCTCTGTGTGTGAGCAGGCAGGTGGAGGGGCTGAAACAGCGGCTGGCGGGGAAGTCGATCCCAACGGAGAAGTTTGCCGTGAGGAAATCCAGACGCTACAAAGCTGCTAGCCCCATCCCGCTGGTCATCCCCGCACTGGTATGCTAACGTACATTTCTGCGATCAAACACATTGATTCAGTGTTTTAGGGTCTAGGACAGGGGGGTCAAACTCAATTTCATCGCGGGCCTCATTAGAATGATTGTTGCCCTCAAAGGGCCGGTTGTAACTTTAAGACTCTTTAATATACATACATTACATTATTGCCTCTGCATTGGATTATTATCGGATAGGATAATAACTTCATAATTAACTACGTCTGAAAGCAGAAGTCGAGGGCAAATAATTGCAAGTCTCTTCAGTGCACATGTCACAAAACGAGATGCATTGTGGGACATGTAGTTTACGGGTAACGTGCTACTGTAAAGTGGCATGTAACCGTATAATAAACGTATTATATTCTTTCAGAGCTCTTGAGGGCCGAATAAAATGAAGTTGCGGGCCGAATTTTGCCCGAGGGCCTTGAGTTTGACACCCCTTGTTTAGGGTGTGCCAAAAGGATATTTTTGAATCATCAGGAACGTCCTTTTGGATTGGTGTAATTTTCCCTCTCTGTAGGAGATGATGTACGTCTGGAACGGTTTCACCATCGTTGGGAAGAGAGCCGACAGCACCGAGGCCTTGCTGGTAACCATAGAGACGGCAGAGGAGCAGCTACGCAACGACCCCAGTACGTTAAAAATAACAACGTAGCTACTCGTTATTGTAATAAAGTCAAGCCGGAGTTCCACAGGGTTTCGTCCTTGGCCCACTTTGTTTTCACATTGTACCGAATAAAAACATCTAGATTAATGTCATCGAGCTGGTCTTTCTAGCAGACGATGCTGTTTTATATTCATCCTATTTCTGTTGCCTCAAGACAATCTATTTTAGCACGGTTTGAAAGCTCATCTACTTATTTTCTTTCTTAGTATAACTA